>NC_056702.1:3139732-3159732 GCF_018831695.1 Puntigrus tetrazona
GAAAGTGGGAGGGTTGCAGAAAGGCCCTGTTAGCATCTGCTGCAGCTTCCAGGGAGATGAATGGGAACGCTAACTACTGTGCAAGCTTACGTTTTCCAAAACTTTTTAAAAACAAATAAATTGCAGCTAAACCCATAAATGTGAGACTTCCGAAAGTTAGGAATTTTGCATATAAACTGACAATTGCAAAAAAAAAAAAATATAGTGAGACTAATAGTTGCAGTTACTTTTCTATTCCTTGGTGGAAAAACAAGCTTTTTTCTAAAAATGAAAGTCGCAATTCTAAAAAAGAAAAGTGAGAATTGGCTTTATTCTCTTACATAAGTACCAATAGTTAGCAGAATGCTTAGGGAGATGTACATTTGCTGGAAAATGGGAACAAAAGCTTTCACTGTGATGGTACCCATTCAAAAGGTAATAAAATGTACCATCTTAGTATTAATTTGCATCCTTCAGGGGTAAAGAAGTTCTAGTTATAGCTTTTGAAGGTTACTGCTCCAGTTACAGCTTTTCTAAAGCTTTTTTCTACAAGTGTGTGATGGTTTAGGTGTTCGTGTCCAGCCGGTTTTATCACAGCAGAGCGCTCGTCTCTACCTTGCTACTTGGTAGGAATGGTTTCTTATTTTAGCTCTAGAATCAATCCCCTTTGGCTGTCTTGTCCTGCCTGGCAAGCTATTTTTTTTCCCGGCTCTCCACTACGGTGTGTTTTAAGCAGTCCTGAGTCTTTTGCCTGAGGCTGACCGATAGCTTTTTGTGCGAGTTATCACTCAGAGGCTCGTCCTCAGGCGATGGACCTGTAACAGTAGTATGTGAGCACAGCTGTCTGTCATGCTGTCAGGACTGTGTGTGTGTGTGTTCTGTGCGGTCCGTCTTGTGTGAGACTCTCGAGCTGGAAAAGGGAAGGGGAAGTAGAGTCAAAATACAAGTCAATAGTAATAACGCTACCTCCAGTGGAAAAAGTACATCCCCCGTTGTCCTTTCTCGTCAAAATTGCGTGACGTATCTGTTTTTGGACTGTTTGTGTTTATAAACGGTACTTGCATATTTCTCTTCAGATTAGATTAGTTCAGTTTATTTTTGTTTTTTAGAGAAAGCGGAAATGTGTTGAAGTTAAAATCTGATGCATTTGATTTAGTTTCAAAAGGCATTAATCGATTGACTGTAGCTGTATGGATTTTTATCAGCTGTTTGGACTCTTACCGACGGCACCCATTCACTGCAGAGGATCCGTTGATGAGCAAGTGATATATTCCTTTGATGAAAATGACATAATTGCAGAAATATCATGTAGCGGTAAACTAATGGATGAAGTATATTGTGATTGAGGGTGGATGTGGTAAAGCAGGGGGCCTCTTTGAGCCGAATGTCTGCAGGAAATGTCAATCCCAGTGCCCTATCTTTAGGGTGGAGTGATGGTGTAGGAGTGGAGATTAGAGACGGGACAAGACATGGGACAAACCTTTCCACCAAACAGGATGTGTGATGTGGCGTGAGGGCGATATACTGAGTGGAAAGAAAAGACACGGAGAATGTCTGACTGCTATCAATGCATGTGAGAGAAATCCAAACCACTGCATA
The DNA here is from genome assembly GCF_018831695.1 of Puntigrus tetrazona. NCBI lineage: Eukaryota > Metazoa > Chordata > Actinopteri > Cypriniformes > Cyprinidae > Puntigrus > Puntigrus tetrazona. The sequence continues at coordinate 3,141,311 of NC_056702.1, forward strand.
CTCTGTTAAATGGTTTGTTGATATTACTTGATCTGATGTATGCGTCTGATCGGTGTCTGCTCAACATTTACAGGCCCGTAGGAGATGTTCAGACTGCTCATGTTTTAGTTGATTGCCATTTTAATGTTATATCGCCATATCAGCCTGCAGGCCTGATGATAACTTCATTGCCGTTGCGGTGGTTCTTGTAAGAGCCTTCACTGCATGGTGGCCTGTTTGCAATTTGGTCCAATGGGCCTGCCCTTTTCACCTCTGTATTGTCTATGTGCCTGCTTTCCCATCATGCCTCTGACACCTTCTGCCTCAGAGCCTGACCGTGCTTGTTAGCCTTTTAGGTATTCTTTTTTGAATGAAATGATCAAACTGAAGATCTAAAAGGTGTTAGATCCCTGCTTTGTGTTGTCAGAGGTTTTATTTCCCTTCATTTTGAGTTAAAGGCTGGATGAAACTTGATGGGACTTCACAAGTAATGCATAAATCTCTTTTTGAATCATGTTTCATGTAGGGCTTCACGAAATCAAGATAAGTTTTAAACAGGTCTGTTTGGAAAAATGCCCCTAAAAACAATATTAAATGTCATGAAAATTAAAAACTATGCTTACAGCAGTTGAAGTTCATTTTGTTTTAAATTAACTTTTTTTTTTCTCTCTGTTTTCAGTTAAAAAGCTTGTCGAGGGACATAAATTAAAGTTCAAAACAAAGTGACATTATTAAAATTAGTACTCTAGTGTATTTCATTGATTTTGTACATTTTAATAGTTTATTGTGTGACAAAAAATATAATGTATTAATCTTAAATGTAAAATATATAAAACATAAAATGTTTTAATAAATATTGTTTGTTCATTTGTCAATTATTTAATTTCTATATTTTATTTAAATAAAAATAAATGCAAACATTTACAATAATAATGTTAGAATTATAAAAAGTCAGTATTATAACTTTATTTTTATATTTTAATTTGTTTATAAATATTATTTATTCATTTTAATGTTCATTTACAAATAATTATTCTTTTAAATGTACAAATAGTTAGATCGTGCGACATGTAAAGTCCGTGTCCATATACAACTACACTTTATTTAATTCGTAAATAAATTCGTAAATATTAGTTGCTTCAATTCAAAAACATGGCTGAATACATATATAAATGCTTTATATCTTTCTTCATTGTTTCTACCCCCTCTTCTTTCGGTCTCTTTCTTTTGCAAACGCACACACATGCACACAGCAGCCAGAGGAGACTAATGAATAATGTAGAGTCCTGTCTCTGTGGTGCCATTAGAAACTGTTGAGAATATGAAGTCAATATTTACAGAGTAACACAGCCATCAGTGTCTCTTTCTGTATATGCGTATGTATAATTCAGAACCTCTTACTGACGAATACATCTCACTTTTTTTATTAGACTGTTAGTTTATTGTGTGAATAAGGTGTAAGGTATGTCCGAAGTGCCTGTTTTACGATCTCGAGTTACAGTCTTTGTGTCCTAGGGTCAAGCCAAAACACATGCAGTCCTCTTTTAGTGTATATATATTGGATAATCATGCTAACAAGGAAGCGCTTTCCGTTTCAAGGCCATGAAGTTTGCTGTCTTCGTGGGGAAATCAGATTGAAACATGCAGAAAAATACGAATCCTACCATCATTGTCATTGTATATGACTGAATTGATCTTATTACACCTGAATGCATATTTTTGCCAGTAACATTTTCCTGCAGCGTAAGGGGAAAAAAGTGCTCGTAACCATGGTGATGCCTGCAGACATATTCATGCCCTCTGGCCTTCCTGAACACCTCCTTTTAGTTTCTCCTTGTTCCAGCGTCACTCTGCTAACTGCTTTTCCGCTCCTCTGTGAGGTGGACGGATTGCATGAACCCCTCTCCTCTGGGACGTGTTGTTCAGTGCGGTCGGAGAGCGTGGCCTGTGTTTACCCCGGGGTCTCTGGAGAGCTGCTCCAGGTGGAAGTAATAGACGTCTGTCTTTAGAGGTCGGAAAAAACGCTCAAACCCCCAGAGATTCAGTGTCCCGAGTAGATCTGGACAGCTGATGTAGTGGTTTGAATGAAGCCCCTGGAGAAGTTACACAAGGTTTTAGAGAAGTTTAAATATGATCGTTTATATTCATTGTGCGTGTGGATGAAAGTATCTTAGCCTGGCATTATCCAAAACAGTCTTTAATAGCATCCATTCATTCATGTATGCTCTTACTTTGTTGTCACTTATTTGTAGTTTATTATTAAATATTGAGTTATGTTTTGTTGACTTGTTTAGGTTGTATTTATTTTCTTAATTTTATATAATCTTATATTTATAATTTTATATACTTTCTATATATATTTATTAATTCATTCTTATTTTTGTGTTTATTTATTTTCATTTTTAATTTGTTGTTATTTATTTTTTATTTTGCTATTAACATCTTTGGTGCAGTTTTTATGTTTGTGTTTATTCATTTGCTTTATTTTTTATTATTTGTTTTACATGTTCTATCAGATTAACTTTGGCAGATATAGCTAGAATTTTAGCATCGCTAGTGTGTTGCGAGCTAGCGTTATTTAATTTATCTCTATTTCATTGGTTTTTATCTGCAGCATCTCCAGATGACCATCCAGGCACTCCAGGACGAGCTGCGGATCCAGAGAGATCTGAACCAGCTGTTCCAGCAGGACCCCAGCGTTCGTCCCGGAGAGCCCCTGACCGCCGAGCTGACCGAGGAGAACTTCCAGCGGCTGCACGGTGAGCATGAGCGGCAGGCCAAGGAGCTGTTCCTCCTGAGGAAGACTCTGGAGGAGATGGAGCTGCGCATCGACACGCAGAAACAGACGCTCTGCGCTCGAGACGAGTCCATCAAGAAGCTCCTGGAGATGTTGCAGAGCAAAGGGCTCTCTGCCAAGGCCAGCGAGGAGGACCACGAGCGGACGCGGAGGCTGGCTGATGCCGAGATGCATATCCATCACCTGGAAAGCCTTTTGGAGCAGAGGGAGAAGGAAATGGTCTTGCTGAGGGAGGTGAGAGTGCTACAACAAACAACACTTATGCACCTTCTAACCTATTTAAAATTTTGACTACTTTCTCGGGTAGAACAGTAAAGAAGAGACTAAGATTTGTTTAATGCATTATTAATGAGTAATTATTCATAATATGCTTTTGTAATGCATTGCATTTTGCCATAAATAATTATAAACAAATTTAAAATGAATAGTCTAACAATAAATTGTTAGAATGAAGTGTTATAATGTATTGACTGCGGTCACAATTAAACGGTGCATTACAAGATATCATTAATTCATGAAAGCTACATTTATAATGCATTATACGTTAAGGTTTTAGAGTAAAGCGTTACTGAATATTCGTAGCTGAAACTGTTCGTTGATTTAAAAAAAAAAAAAAAAAAAAAAATTAGTGGCTTGCCATTTTTTTAAATAAAAAAGCATATCAAGAAACACAAAATTAATACTCTTGGCTCTTATGAAGCACAAACTGAACATTTTTTATTAACAACTGTATTATTGTTAAATCCTTTTTTTCCAAACTTTGTTTTTTAACTTCCAAATACCAAAAAAGCCAGTGAGCGACACCAAAACTCAACTGATTTTATTATTAATTGATTTCGAAGCATTTTCCTGTTGCAAACCTGTTTCCACATCTGGAATAAAAAAAAAAAGAAGGTAATTGCAACTTTTTCTGAAAATTTTTTTTTTCACAATTCTGTTTTCCCAGAAGTTGTGAGTTATAAAGTCCAATTCTGAAAATTGCAAGATATAAACTCAACAATCCCGAGGGGGGAAAAAAACAAACTGAATTTTAAAATTCTATTAATACTGACTTTATAAACTGGTAATGTTTTTTTGTTTTTTTTCCTCCGATGTAAACTTGCATTTGTCTTTGAATTTGTATTTTTGATTCAGTGATGGAAACGGGCTTCTATACAAATGCACACATTTCTTTCCAAATATATATAATATAATAGACATTTAATACTTCCGTCACAAATATGGCTTTCATGAAGATTAAAATAAGTTGTAATGATGAAATACTGTCTTAACTTCTGTGATATGACACTCGACACTGCCTACTAGAGTAAGGCGCCAGCTAAAATAATTTCCTTGGTAATGCAATTTCCTATTTCAAAACCACTTTCTTTTTTCATACAAAGTGGTGCATTTTGTATTTTCATCAATTTCACTTTTTGCACACATCTGCTGTTCGCTAACATTAAATGTGTCAACTTAGCAACATGTAAATGGCTGCCGTGGATTGAGTATCAGAACCAAACAGGTGCTCTGGGAACGATGGCTGACAGCACTTGGTCATTTATCCAGAGATGATTCGCACTGAAATGTTTTCGCCAAGACTCCCAATTATGAAGATGATGAATCGAGGGCTCTAGATTAGTCATTTTGAACCGCTCCAGACGGGCAAGCTTACCGAGAGAGAGAGCGAGAGAGAGGGAAACCTGTTACAAATTGAAGGCATTGAACATTTGTTGCTATAGAAACGGGAGACTGAAAAGAACATTGATGAAAAGAGACGCAGATGTTGCGGAGTGCAACAACTCTTAATGTGGCGGGAGACACATTCATCACATTAAGTTTAGGAGTTCATCGCAAGGAGTGAAGTTTATTCAAGTTCAACTGAAATTGCCAGTCAGTTCTGTTACGTAATAGAGTTGTTTAGTTTGTAATACTCAACTCGGAGGAGAATTAGCTTCACTTGTGAATTTCTGATAGGCTTTTATTGCAGCAGTTTTTGATTTAGAAGTAAGATAACGCATTCGTGATTTGTTGACAGAAATATGGTCATACCTAAGATGTTGCCAGTTGCTAATAAGTTATGATGCAAGTTAATGTCCTCGATGAAGTAAGCTACCGTTTCAGTGCTTATGTGCTGTTTTTATTAGAAAGACATGCGGTGCTGTCAGAAGGATGTTGTGTAGTTTTCAAAGGAGTTCTGTCTGCCTTTCCCTCTTTGTATTTTTGTCAGGCATCCTCGGAGACAGCCAGCAGACGAAAGCAGGACTGTGGCAACGGTGTCATCTAGTGGTAGGCGATAATATGGCTCAGTATACAGGGCTTTGAAAGGAATGGATAAAAGAAACCTTGAAAGGGAATATTGTTACCATTAAATTTTTTTAGAATGATTTCTCAAGGAACTTAGTAACCGTTAATTTTGCTTGGTTATCATGGGATCTATCTATCTATCTATCTATCTATCTATCTATCTATCTATCTATCTATCTATCTATCTATCTATCTATCTATCTATCTATCTATCTATCTAGATAGATAGATAGATAGATAGATAGATAGACATAGATAAATAGATGGTGGTAAAGCTCACATTTTTCAAAAATCATTCTTGTATGCTTGTATGGTGTTCAAAAAAACATTTATTTTTATTATAAATTTTGATAACGGTTTTGCTGCATAATATTTTGTGGAAACTGCAATTCTTTTTCTGAATTCGTTGGTATATGGAAAGTTCAAAATACCAGCATTCATTTAAAATCATATATTTTTTTACTGTCAGTTTTGATCAATGTAATGCATTCTCCTTATAGTTGTAGCGCTGTTGTCTCTGTGAATTGAATGCCTTTTTTTTGCACTATCTGCTGTGGTGCGTGATTGGAGCATTACAGGTGAAGTCTGGGCTAAACTAATGATTTGGACTGAGATCAGAAGAGCGTTTCAGGTTATTTATTGGGGCCTCCAGTCGGACTTCAGAGAACGAAACTAATAGCCCTTCTTTTAATCTGGTGATTTAAAATTCTTCCTTTGCCAACGGCTTACTGGAACTGTTAGTAAAAATGGCCATGTCATGGAAAAACTGGATTTTCCCCCCACTTTCTTTCTTTTTAAAAGCGTTTGGTGCATTAAAAAGACATACTGTAACATTCACGCTGCAAACCACCCAGATATTTCAGTGCCTCTTCTATATTCGGCAACGCTCTTCATTTACATATACATAACTCTCAAAGGTACGGTGGGGAAACGGCCCCAAAACGCATGTTTATAAGTAAGCGTGGCACAAACGTTTTATTTCGATTCGAGCTATTTTGATGCCGTAACGTCCTGGGAACAGACAGTAATATTGTAGCTCTGTTAGATGTGATCGTCGTACAACAGCGACTCTCAACAGTTACGTTCCCTGCGGCTCTGAAGCTCTGCTTTCCATATGTTTCCAGTGCAGGCTGGCTGCTGCGTCTCTTTGTGTTTTGACGGACGCTGCATTCGTTCTATTTGTAAGTTGCTCGGTACATTATCTCTTTCATAAGGGACTCAGTCGTGCATAAACACTCAAAACCGGAGGACTGAAAGCTCCTCTTCTGCTTCGGATGCGGTGATCTCGGTGTGCCGAGTTTATATTCTGGCCGTGTAAATTAGAAGTCTGGGTTATTATTTTGCTATCAGCGTTTGAGCTGGACGTAATGTGGGGTGGTATGGATCCGCATCAGTCGATGGCTGCCGGCAGAGGAAGCTGGTATTATCCTCTGGTTTCACCTCACGATCCTCGTCTCGTGTTTTCTCCTCAGGATCTCCACCGACGATTTGAGGGAGCTCCAGAATCCGCCAAAACCAAGGCCCTGCAGACTGTCATCGAGATGAAGGCAAGTGTGTGTGTTTGTCCCAAACCTGTATGTCGTTTCTAAGTAAGCAATAGTTGCATTAAAAAATAAGGTCCCACTTTATATTAGGTGGCCCTAAAAAAATAAATACAATGTTACTTATTGTATTCATATTGAATTGCTCAACACTTGGCTGCTGTTGAGGGACATCGGTAAGGTTAGAGACAGGTTTGGTGGTATGAATATGATTAAGGGTGGTTTTATGGGTAATACATAACAGTGTACTTATAAATACAGCAATTAGATACCTATGCATTTACCTGCATGCATTTTAAAAAATACGAGTGGAATGTAAAAACATGTTTGTAAGCAATAAGTGCATTGTATCAAATGATTCAGTTGAATGTAATTACATATTGTTTCATATAAAATTATATTAAGTCAGTTATAACATATTCCTGAAGGTGTTGTATTGTGTCAGTGCACTACTGTTTATTACTACGCTTATTTTTTCAATAGTACTGCAAATGGTTTTAGATAAATCCTTTTCTTTTGAACTTTTTGTTCATCAAAGAGTCCTGAAAGAAATGCATAATGGTTTCTACAAAACATTCAAGCAGCACAACTGTTATCAATACTGATAATAAAAAGAAATGATTAATACCGCATATTAGATTTTTGTTCTGAAGAATCATGTCATCACTAAAGTGTTTTATTGTATTTTTGATTAAAAAAAAAATGGAGCCATGAGATTCTTCATGAAACATCAAAAAAACCAACCAAACAAAAAAAACTCTGTATAGCTGCACCATATTGTTTATTAATATTTTATTTATTTTAACTTTAAAAACACTGAAAATTTGATCACATTGTTCAATGTCAATATCCATTTTTCATACTCTACATTATAAAGTTCCACTTTCTAAATCCAGCATTTTGAATTTTGTGTTATTAATTTGTTTAGGCAAAATACATTTGAATTTCAAAATATGCCTTTTACGAGTTATCGGCTATTCCGTCAAATTTCTTTATTGTCTTCTATAGGTTCTCTAAAGAAATCCATAGCACCTTTTCATCGCATAAAAGTTCTTTTTAGAAGAACGTTTCGCTGAATGAAAAAAATGTCTGTTCTATGGCATTGCTGTGAAAATCCTCCTCAAACATGCCTGTGATCTCTGCAGGACTCCAAGATCAGTTCTCTGGAGCGCAGTCTGAGGGACCTGGAGGACGAGATACAGATGCTCAAGTCGAACGGGGCTCTCAGCACAGAGGAGAGAGAGGAGGAGATGAAACAGATGGAGGTCTACCGCAGTCACTCCAAGTTCATGAAGAACAAGGTAGAACCTGCGGCTCATGGGAACTACAGCTGTTTTGTTACAGTGTTTTCTCAACCTGTGCAGGTCACGAGTTATTTGAGCACACTTTTATTATTGCTGACTCTTTGCTAGGGTTGAATATTACCAGGCGCCATGTGGTGTTGCTAATATTTACTCTTAACACTAGTGTTATGGTATGGTGTGTATTGCAGCTCGATAAAGCAGCATAAAATGTCCTTTTATCCCATTTATTTCATTTATTTTTTTGACCTGTTGCATGTTTCGCATTTGCATTTTAAAAAAAATTTGCTTTTATATTCTATTTTTGTTTATTATAACAATATATATATATATATATATATATATATATATATATATATATATATATATATATATATATATATATATATATATATATTTTTTTTTTTTTTTTAATATTAATTATACATTTTATTTTAATTCTCTATTAAAAAATTTTTCTTCAATAATCTTTCCGTATAGTTTTTAAAAACGGTTTCCCATTTTGACTGATATTTAAAGTGCCCCTGTTATTGGTTGATCTCAACGTGAAACAGCTTGGAAATAGTTTTAAAAATTGTCTCATTTCAATGAGTCAACTTTTTCTTTTAGAGACTATCACTTTAAACAAGTTTCAGATTTCAAACTTTGCTGGACGTTTGTAAAGGTCATTTTCAGCAATCCATAACAGAGGCACTTTAATTGCGGCTAATTGGCATAACCGCATGGCCTGTGTGGTAAATGCTGATTGGTTCGGGTTCTGATGCCGTCACGTGATCGCGGTTGGACGCAGGGAGTGCATGCAAGCTGGTGATTGGTGGTTGTTGCAGTAACAGCGCCCTCTCCTGACAGGTAGAGCAACTGAAGGACGAACTGGCGCAGAGCGAAGCGCAGGGCGAGGAGCTGAAAAAGCGGGCGGCTGAGCTCCAGCAAGAGGTCTCTTCTGTAAGAAACCCAGAGAACCGGCTTAAAAAAAGCACAGCTCTGCTTCCCTCACCAGAGAGAGCATCTCGCCCGCTCAGACCCCAGATAGAGATTCACTCTTAGCCTGCTGACTGACTGCCACTTTAGCTAAAGCCGCTTTTTTTTTTCTTTCTGCAAGAGCTTCGCTGTTTAAATGTCTGATTTGAAGGGCAAGGTGAATTTATAATTTATTTATTATTAGGTTTTAATAAGTTTCACATTATTAATGGTTTCTGCTCACCTGTTTTTTTTTGTAAAAGGAAAAAAAGAAATCCAAATGATACTGGGGGGAAAAACATGTAATTAAAAAAATTAAATAAAATGAATCCGTGTGCCCCTTCATGTCCTCAAGTATCGTAAAAAACAGTGCAGACAATTTGTTGAGCAAAATAAACTACATTTTTTTGTGGTTGCGGTTCAGAATATTTAGGAAAACTTTCACAACCCCTAATTTTAATCTTAATTAATCAGTTGTTCCCAAAACAGTTGTTACATTTAAAAATAAAAAGCTATATAAAAATTAAAAAGGTGTATTAAAAATATATGAAATATTTAAAATGGCAGTGTTATTTTAGCATATATTCATACATTTTTCTGTTTTTATTTTAATTTTAGTAATTGTTTTATGCACCTTTCTGCTTTTTTGCAATTGCTTTTCTGTCATTTTTATGTCCATTTATATATTTACCTATCTCTTTTACTTAACATTTTATGTTGCGTATTTAATTAACTTTCTGAAAATAAATAATAGCGTTAGTTTTTGCCAACAATCACAACACTGCCTGTGCGTATCAGTCGCATTTTCTGTATCGGTGCGTTCTGTCAATATTCTGACCAGCGGTCAGTCAGCGCACTGTAGGTTTCTCATACCTATTCAGCTTAAAAAGGAAAGCTCAAACCCTCCCAACACGTGACAGCGTGATCAATGAAGGGAGGCAAAACTGAAAAAGGGCAGGTGAAGGGAATCGATAAAAATATCGGCGGATCATATCGGCGGCCACCCGTCGTCACAAGAGCGGTATCGGTGGGTGGCTGAAGTCTCAGGGTTTCTCTGATCAGGAAAGCAGAGTCTTCCGATGCTGTGCCAAAAGGTCGGACGCTACACTAGGCTCCCACGGTGCTTTTCACCCGTCTCGCTTTCTTTTCCCCCTCTCTCTCGTTTGTAGCGCCGGTTGGAGTAGAGCACTAATGTCCACAAGGCTTTATCTTTCTCTCTATCACTCCGAACTGGCCATCTCCTGTGCCTGTGCACGCCTGATTTCACTAGGGTGACTGGCAGCCAGTAGAGTCACAGCTTTAGGCCGTGCTAACCTGCTCTAGCTGCCCCAGTGCATGCTGGGAATGTCAAGACTGTGATGTTTGTCTTTATATTGGCGATGACCACTTGTCTGTTTTATTGCGTGTTCAAATGGTTTTAAATTGGTACTTAATTCAAATGCATCCATCGTCTAGTTTTCTATTTGCAGGAATTGCTGTATGCTTAACCTGGTAATGCTTTTTGTTTTTGCAGTGTCTAATGCGTTTAGATTACCCTAAATCAGGGTTCTCATTTAAAATGATACGTTTTTGTTGCCATGTGACACCTGTGACTGCAGATTTCCTTCTGTTTTATGGTTGTTAGACGAGATTGTTTTTGAAGGGGAGTTCACTTACACCCGATGTTTGTCTTGGACAGATTGACCAGGTGAAGCAGGATCTCTCCAGGAAGGACACTGAGCTCTTGGGCCTGCAGACTAAACTGGAGACGCTCACTAATCAGTTTTCTGACAGCAAACAGCACGTCGACGTACTCAAAGAGTCTCTCACTGCCAAAGAACAGCGTGCTGCCATCCTGCAGACTGAGGTAAGAGTTACGTTATGGCAATGATTTGATATTGCATGGTTGGATAAAAAGAGACATTATTTATGCACTGTATGTATGCCATAACTGGGTTTATTTCCCCCATCCGTTCCAAGTAATACTCTTTGCCTTCGACACATTACTGACATGAGCTCATCTAGTTAGCCATGTTAACTTTATCACGACAAGGACTACCACAGTCATGCAGATATCCTTGATATCAGGATCAATATCAGTTTTTCTTGTTTAAGCTACTGTTTGATTTAATTGTTCTTTCTAAACTTTATTTATTGCATGAATTATATTAAGCTGAATTCATAAAAATCAGATTAATTCATAGATCATCAAACACACCAATCAATTAACTAGAGCAGAACTACTACAAAACAAAACTACTAGTTAACTATAGCTAACTAGTTAACCATAATGAATGTAATACAATACAATTCATGTGTTTTATACCCTAAATATATCATTTATTTACAAGCTTTATATTATAATTGATAACATTTTTTGATCTTTTGTGTTGCAACGATGTATTTCCCTGTCTGACCATTAGGGGGCACTGTTGTATCAAACGTGTTATTTGTCTGTCGTGAAATTGCCTGAGCATGAATGGCTTCTTTGTGTGTGCTTTTAATTCTGTAGTTAGTCTATCATCACACTTTTTATCATAATCCAGCGTTACCAGTGCCAGCGTGCGATTCACAGAGTTTAGCTGAGGGTTAATGCGTCTTAACCGGCCTGGGTTCCTGTACATTGTCATGAAGAACAGTGCTTTAATGTGCAATACAGTGTCAGTTCATGCATCCGTGCGTTTCAGGTCGACGCTCTGCGTTTACGTCTGGAGGAGAAGGAGGCCACGCTTAATAAAAAGAGCAAGCAGATTCAGGAAATGTCAGAGGAGAAGGGCACGCTGAACGGAGAAATCCACGACCTCAAAGACATGCTCGACGTCAAGGAGCGCAAGGTCAACGTGCTGCAGAAGAAGGTAAACCGTAGACACGGCAGCAGAATTGCTCGATTTAAAATTAAATAAAACGTCGCAAACAAAACTAACTTTTGCGTCACTGCGCCCCTCCAATGCCATTTCCTCCCCCTGAACGTAGGTGGCACTGTTCCGCCACGTTTGACGAGCTCCGGCGAGACCGGCCTCACCAAATATCCCTTTGTGTAAATTTATGATTTCTAAAAGTAGGGAAAAGTTGTGTTTGTGATGGCGACGGAGTCTCCTGTTCTCAGAAATGACACACACAGGCCGTTAACCTCAGGCTAAGAGCGGGCGCCAAGGTTTATACGTCTGTTCTGCATCTTTCATATCCATGCAACAGCTGTTTGCTTCTGCCTCGAACCCACCTCAGATGCACAGGAAGCCGTAGGTTACGCCGTTCCCTCCGACGTCGCTTTTCATCGTCGATATTTAGGGCGCAGCTTTGAACTCCGTTTCGCAATATACAGCCTTTGACAGAAATCTGCGCTCAAACGGTGCCAGGTCCAAACTATCGCTGACATGTCTCGAGCTCGTGCTCTTTGAGTTTCCGGTACGGATTGTCTGTAGCCGGCCGTCCCATGAGGCAATGCTTCGGCGGTCACATCCGACTATCAGTTTCAGCTCTTCTGCGCTGAGATCACAGGCTGTGCAAACAAGCCCCCCGTCCGCAGCCTCATTAATCTTGAGTTAGGGATAGTCTGAGTGCACAGAACCCACCGTGAGCTCACCTTTATTGGGAAAACGGGAAGTTGTGTATCTCTCTAATGGACATTCCAGGGATAATGTTGCAAATCATGCTCCTAAGATCGCTGTAACTTGTGTCATATGTTATTTTACAACCACGTTTCCCAAAAAAAGCACATGGATCATTTGCTATAAAGTAGAACTCAAGTATGTTTGCTTGAATGGCTAAAAGCTCTACTTCTTTGAATTACGCTCCTTGTTTGCAGGAAGTGGCTGTTGACTGATAATCTTTACCTGGGAAGACCTTTTAAGGTTGTAAATTGTGATTTTTCTTTTGCTTTTCTAATACAGACTTTCAGATGTTGCTCAAGTCAAATGGTTTTATTTGTTAGGTTTTTTTTCATTTATATTCATTGAACAATGTCTAAATGTGTTCAAATCCTTGGTATTATATAATATTATTGGATAATATATTAAGGTTTTTATGAATTTTATACAAACTATTTTGTATATTTCCATGTTGTATTACAGCAAATTGTGTTAAAAGTAAGAAAGCTCTATTTACCCCAAATATAAACAGATTATAGTCATAAAGCAGTTCTTGCGTACTTGTTTACCCTAAAGGACCTTGTAAATAACAACCTTTTTTTTTTTCTAAAAACAGATTTAATGATTCATGCTTTTTTGCACACTTTTTTTTGCAAGATATATATATACAGATATATATATATATAGATATAGATATATAGATATAAATATAGAGATATTTATATTTATTTATATATATATATATATATATATATATATATATATATATATATATATATATATATATATATATATATAGTTTAGTTTACAACAGTGCTTGCAAAAAGAAGTGTGCAAAAATTATATAAATATATAAATATAACATTTAAAATTTAAATTGTAAAAAAAAAAAAAAATCCCAGAAAAGCACACAGTTTACAGTGATTTTACAGTGAATGTGAAGACCTGACATAATTGCCTTTTTTCCCCCCGTTCTTGTTTTTTTTTTGTTTTTTTTTTTTGTCTTTTTTTTTTTTTTTTCTATTTGTCTCAACCGCTTTGCTTCTCTTCACAGTTTGAGTCTGAAAGCCTCTCGGAGTCATCAGGGGCACGATGAACTTTTTTAAATTTTTTTTTTTTTTGAAGTCAAGTGCTCTCCCAAGCCGCAGAAAGAGAAACATTTAGTTTCCATTATAGTGCCTGAGCCGCTCTGTATTGCCCCAGAGTTGTTCCTAATGGCCATAACACATTGAGACAGTGCTATGAAGGTATGCATGGGGCTTCTCAACAGGACACTATTCAACGCACAGGTCAAACACGGGAAAACGAGAGACTGTACAGAGCATGCAGGATTACATCCAGCGAGGAAACGCTGGAGCATGCGTTTCATTTAGAGTTTTTAGGCACCTTTGCATTGCAGAATCCTCCTATAGAAGCTTTTATCTCGCAGAATTCTATATGCAAATGAGCTTTTGTATAATCGCCTGTTTCTAATTTCTAATTGGCACTTTTCTAATGAATGAATTAACATTCTTATGTAAATATGGGAAGTCTTCTGTTAATGAGCTGATGGCTGCGATGCCGAAATCATGCGTGTTTCTGAATCACCTAGTTTCCAATTACATGTCCGTAAACTGTAGGTGACCCGAGAGAGGAAGTTTGGTCCTAAATGTTAAAAGGTATCTGCACGATAAATGTCAGAGGTGGCTGAAAAATGAAAATCATATACTCACTATAGTGTTGTTGCAAACCTGTATGAACGTCTTTCTTCTGTTGAACACAAAAGAAGATCTTTTTAAAGAAAGTCGGTATCCAGTCACTTGATAGTAATCACTGACTTTCAGAAATTGTTTGATCACCACTATTCTTCAACATATATTTCATGTTTAATTTCGGCGTCACAACCCTCAGCTCGTTAACGTAAGACATTCCACATTGACACAAAAATGCTAATTCATTATAAGAAGCTTGCCCTTTCTTGATAAAAGATTTTTTTTTGCGCCGCTTAAGATGCCAGCCAATCGTAGCAGAGCTCATTTGCATGCAGAATTCCCAAAGATAAAGGCCCAAGTAGCAAAGAGCGGCTATTTAATTTCCGAGGGTCAGCGAGAGTGGAAAATATAATGTAAACAAAACAACGTTCTGTCTGTTTTTGATGTTAAAAACCTTGACTGACATCACAAGCAGACGCGTGGAACATGGCCTCTAAATAAACTGCATCGTTTAGTTTATTCAAGCAACACGGTTGCATTTGCACGTACAAAAATGTGCTTTCCTAGACGGTGTGTGTCTGTGTATACGAGCGAGTAAATGAATAGATACACAATGTCCTGTGAAGTACGCATTCGTTCTCGGAGGAGGCCTGCTTTCTTTTTTTTCTCGCACTCTCCTTTAATGTCTGAACATCATTTTTTTTCTCTCTCTCTCTCACTCTCTCGGAGCTGTTTGGCTTTGTGATTGTTTTCCCAGCGGCTCCGGTTCAAGTGCGAAGCTCTCTGCCTTCTCAGTGGCACCGTTTGCCTGCGTGGATGCGAGCAAAACACCTCTTCCAGAGGCAGCCGAGAGATTCGGCCCCGCTTTTTTTTTTTTTTTTTTTTCCTCCTCTGTTTATATTCAGTGTTTCGCGTTTAACCGAACACTTACCCTTTAACAGCCTGGAAAATAACGATAATTTAATTTGCAACTGTCAGATAAGGTGGCAGACGGATCCGCAGTGGAAGCGGCCGAACTAAATATTGAAAACAGCGGTTTGGATGGGAATTCTTTCGCAAGTTCACTGCAGGACAGGCTGCAGAAAATAACATTTGTTAATGCGAGGAGGGCGGAATACAAGACGCAGTTGAGCAGAACTCGCTCAAGTATGTAAACTCCAGTCGAACGGCTTGATGGAGAGCAGCTCTCTTTGGCACGAGAGGGTCATCGGAGACGCTTTGTCTCACGGATGAAATGTCCTGTTTTTTACCACGTCTGGGATTTTTAGCGTTACTAAATCCAATTAGGGTCACGGCTAATAAAAATAAGGCCATCCGCATTTTATTTTGAAACAACTGCGCATTAATTCCGTTCTTGAGAAGACACCAAAGAAATGAAACCTGTTTGTTGACTTTGCGGTCAGAGTTTCGTCCCATCCAGATGTAATAAACACCCCAATATTGAGCGTCGTTCAAGGAATTTGTCTGCAAACTTTCGAAACGCAATCCGGGACATTGAGGTTCTTGCAAAACTCTTTTATCGAGACACAATATCGCGAACCTTGTGAACTTTCGTCAGATCCAGCAACTCTATTTTTCTTAGAAGTAACAGCCTGCTAACTTCTGAACAAACTTGACACTTTGACGACATAAAACTGTCGTCAAAGTACAATGTGCGTTGGACTGCAGTGCCGCTCGAACGTTTGGGGTCGGCGTGATTTTACGTTTCGAAGGAAATTAATACTTTTATTCAGAGAGGATGCATTAAAATGATTTAAAGTGACAGTTAAAGACGTTTATAATGTTATAAAAGATTTCTGTTTCAAATAAATCCTCTTGTTTTGAACTTGCCGTTCATCAGAGAATCCTAAAAAAATGTATCAGGGTTTCTACAAAAACATTAAACAAACTATTTTCACTATTGATGGCGATAGGAAATGTGTCTTGAGCCTCAAGTCAACATATTAGAACGAGTTCTGAAAAATCGTTTGACACTGAAGGTAATGGCTGCTATGTTCAGTAAATCAAAAATAATGTTTTATAATTGTAAAATATTTTAATTATGACAATAGTCATTGTAAATTTAAAATGTAGTACGTTTAAGAAAAAGGGACCATGGATCACAAACCAAAACTGAGACATAACTTTACAATACAGCTTTCCATTGCTGTACGGTTTGTTAGGACCGAGATGCAACCGTTTAAATAAACTTGCAATCTGAGGGTGCAAAAAATCGAAATATTCCAGCTTTAAATTTGTTCTTAGCAATGCATATTATTATTAATTTAGATTTATTGACCGTAGGAAATATCACCGTGGAACAAACTCCTAAAAGACACCCATACAATGTATTTTTGGCTATTGCTACAAATATAAGTGAATTAAGACTGCTGTGGCGCTCCAGGGGCACACTCGCAGCCTTAGTAAGCATAAGAGACTTTCTCTTACCAACCCTAAACTTTTGAACTGTAACGCACAGCAGTCCAAGAGAGTCCTCATTGTTGTTTCATTTTAACAACAGCGATTTAAAATCCATGCAGCGGTTTGTGATCGACGGAAACCAAGCTTACTGGTACATTTTTAGTTTTCACATCGGTAGAATTGAGAGTTTTACTTCATTAACAATGACTCACCGCGCACGTAACGTTTCAACATGTATTACGACGTGTATCATATTCCAGTATTTCGTCGAAGGATGTCCCCATGCGCATTCACAGAGGGTTTGGGCTAAACCCCGAACATTCGCTGACCCCACAACCACCCCCGTGGATGAAGAGCTTCCAATTTGCTACACTTTTAAAGGCTGGTTCAGAACGCAGAACGACTGTGTGCTTTTTTTTTTCTTTTTCCCCCTTCTTCTTTTCGACGGCTAAGGGGTTGAAGAAGGCTAACAGGCTTAGCACCACAAGGAAAGCCTCTTAAACAGAGCGTGTCGGGCCTGAGTTGTGATCTTCTTGCTGAGAAAGAGCCTCTTACATTGTTTGTTACCGTCCTTCATTCGAGAGAGAGAGAGAGAGAGAGAGAGAGAGAGAGAGAGACAGAGAGAGAGAGAGAGAGAGAGAGAGAGAGAGAGAGAGAGACAGACAGAAAGAGCAGAGCCTTAAGCGGGCGCATGCTAATAAGTGCCTTGTGTTAAAATAATGATAAACCCTACATCAAAAGGCCGAGAGTCTTAAGCTCCTAACATTCTGAGAGAGAGAGAGAGAGAGAGAGAGAGAGAGAGAGAGAGATCCTTTCTGCTTTCGACTTAATTGGGGGAAAGAAGTTGTACAGAAGTTTCTAATTAATCTTCACTTCCTCCTCCTCATCTCTCTCCCTTTCCCTCATACTCAATTTCAGTGTGTTTACAATGTGTAACATTAAAAAAGCAAATAAAAAGCGCAAATAAAAGCAGTGACGGACAACAAATGAAGTGCAAGTTGTTGCAAACAAAAAATAAAATGAAAACAAATAATGCTTATAAATTGTATTTTTTAATTGCAGTAACTGGCCTCTTATCGTGCGAAAATAAGGTTACTCAATTTCTTTTTAATAAACATACAAACACAATAAAAAGTAATATTGCGAATTAACATTACTATTTAAATATTGCAGTTTTCTTTTTTAAAATGCGTAATAAAATATTATTTATTTCTGTGATTCAAAGCTGAGTTTTCAGTTTCACACGGTCATCCAGAAATAATTCTAATACGCTGAATTGGTGTTATTATCATTTTTTCCAATATGTGCTTTTTTGTGGAAACCGATAATAATTATTTTGTAAAAATATTCTGAATCGATTGCATTCTTACAAACTAATTTGTATCGGAAAAAATATGGTCCCTTATTGTTATTAAAATGATTTTAAATGGCATTTCTCATATCTAGTGAAACAAATAAATGAATTGCTATTACATTTATTAATTGCAATTAACATTATCATAGTGTTCTGTTTGTGGTGGTGTTGCTTTTAAGAGATGCCGTCCGGCAGTAAAAGCTCCTTCAGAGAAATGACGTCTGTAAATTCATACTTTTTTAAAGCGCTTTAACTACAAGCAGTAAAACTCCGACCACCTTGAACTTTTGAGTAAATCCAAATAAACGTGTCCGTTGCAATTTATTATATAAAACTAATGACTCTCAGTCGCACGCCGGAATTTTCCTCCCGCTGTCACTTTGCATCAAACGCGCACGGCTAAAGTCATGCGATCCGCAACCAGTCGACACGGCCCTGGCACGTCGACTCCCGCCAGAACTAATCGACTAGTTCAGCGCCACCCCTAGCGCCCGGCGATCAAAGCTGGAATATGAATTTTTGACTATTTTGAAAATTAAGGAAAATCTTC
>NC_056702.1:3164732-3172232 GCF_018831695.1 Puntigrus tetrazona
TGTTAAAATTTAATTTAATTATTTGTTAAAATTCTGATTATTATTATTATTTGTAGTAGTAGTAGTAGTAGTAGTAGTACCAATTGATTATGTAAGTTATATTTAATGTTTGATCAAAGTTGTTATTAGTATTATTATTGTTTTTATTTAGTGCAAATTAATGTATGATCTAACACTAGCAGTAAATACTGTATGGAGTTGTTTGATTATTAGTAAAAAGTAGATGCATTTTTTAACTATAATTTTAGTACATATTACATCAATATTACATTTTGTAGTCGTTTTATTATTAGTAGCAGTAGTGGTAATACTGTTATGTTATTTATTATTATTTGCTTAATTTTACATTAAATTGTCTATTATTATTATCATTATTATTATTATTATTATTATCATCATGATCAATACTAGGGGTGTAATGATTTGCGTATTGTACTATTCGTTACCATTTTCTAAATTTTCAAAGTGATCATCCCTATCCCCTTGCTATTGGAGACTTTTATACAGACTAGTTTTATATATTAGATTAAAAAAAAACATTTTAAAATAGGAAATGTATGTATGTTACAACAATAAAAAGACAATACAACAATAAAAAGACATTTCTGACATTTAAAACGGCGGCATCTGCTGACGCACACCGTTCTGCGTTCGTTGTCACGGGAACAAGATATTGAGGAAGTGACATCGCTCCCTTTGACAAGACACGCACATGCTCTGCTCGCTTAAGTCTTCATTAACAAAAGAATGATTATGATCATGATTCGGAAAATGACCATAAATCGTACGGTACGCGTTTACCAAATCAGTGCTAACAGCGATATTAAAAACTAAGCTGTGGATGTGGTGGCATGCTTTCCTTCAGAGACTTGATTTCACAGGTGACGTGAACTACAGTTGCAGAACATCAGGAGCTGTGAGTGTGTGTGTGTGTGTGTGTGAGACAGCGGTGAAGATTGCTCTGTCACACACCCTTATGTAAAGACTCAGTCATTCTCACACTACGGCTGACCTCCCAGCAAGCGCACGGATCCGCGGGGTCAATCCCCGTCACTTCTCATCAGCTCACATCACACGTGCGACGGTCTCCTCCAACACCAGCTCAGCGAGCATTTCAGGCCGCGGAACGACGCGGTTCCCCCGAATCAACGAAACCCGCCCCCACCCGCCCCCCTGAACTCCAGCTCATGAATATGAATGAATTAACCCCGGCGGTTATTAGCATTGTCTTACTCGCCCGCAGTTTGGCGGCGATCCGCTGTTCTGCGTTTCCCCACTTCATCTCGCTCGCATACCCTCACGCGCCGAGGTCTGGGCCTCCCGGCCGCAGGGCGGAAATTAACTTTGTCAGCCATCTGCATATTGAAAAAAAAAAAGAAAAAGAGAAAGCTCTGGCTCTTTTAGCGGACGCACGTACTCCATCGCTGGCGGACACGTATGCCCTCTTTTTTTTCCCGTGTTTCCTCACACACACGTTTGCAGAGCATATCCGTCCTTCCCTGCTCAAACGCATGCAGTTTTCCATTTCACACGCCTCGGATGCCGCTCGACGCATGTCGTGAACCCTGGCACGCCGATGAGCGGTCATGCTTAATGTCACAGCCCAGCGAGGATCGGCCAGGAACGCCGGCTCGGGAGAGTGAAATATAGCCCTCGCGGTGAGAAATGCAGCGCGGGCCTGAAAAAGAGCGCTGTTATTATTGTCCGGTTCGGGCCGCTCGGTGTGTGAGTTTTGGCCGGCGTGGGTGTGAAAGTGCTGGAGGCTGATGCTCTCCATGGTTCCAGCCGTCCTCTTTCACAGGCCATCGACTGCGAGGCTGCGCCAAAACGCTCTTTCCTCAGACCTCTTATTGTCTCGCGTTATTGCTCTGTGTCTCTCTTTTTCCTCTCTGAATTATTAAAGGTGTTTTTTTTTTTTTTTGCGACCTTATTAAAGTGTGCGTACAGTACGGTGTAGTAGCCGCTCGCATCAGATCCGACTCATTTCTGCTAAAGCTACTTCCATTTTCTGAAAGCAGACGCGGCCAAATCTTCCAGCACCTGGCCAAAGTTGACACATGTGTGAGATTAATGGATCGTACGCCCCAATGTGTTCATTCAGATATGTTCCACTAGCCGTGCAGAGTTACGCTTAAGTTGGGAATTAAGGAATTGGTGTGCCTGCTCTTTCTAAACTTTGACAGGTGTTGGCTTGCTCTTGTTTTTGTGTAAATATTACAACCCTTACATAAATTGGAAGCCAAATAACCACAAACTTCATTTCCTTTTTGCGCGTGCTAGTTTTAAAATTTAATCTTAAAAAAATAGGGAAAAAAAGGAAAAGACAGTGTACTATTGTAGTGTTTCATGATACAAATATCCAGTAGTGAAACTTAAAGCCTAAAGGCGCAGTTCACCCAAATAGTTATGTATTTCATATGATATTTGATGATAATAATAATGATAATAATAATAATATGGTAACAATAGCATATTGCACTAGTTTAAGTAGTTTTTTTTTATATTTTATTTAAAGTAAATGTGTAGTTGACAAATAAAAACTGGGCAAAAAATTGCAAAAAAAACCCCAATATATAAATAACATGAGAAAAATTTATTTCTTCATTCTTAGTTAATTTTTATTTTGTTTTATTTTATTTTAAGTTTTTGCTGTCACACTATAGGGCACATTAATACATCAACTACCCATATACACTTTTAATACATAATACATAATATATTCTCTTGTTTTGTGTTTTTTATGATTATTATTAATATTATTATTAAAAACAATAGCTTATTGCATTAGATACTTTCTTTATTTAAAGCATATACCCTTTTAATATTATACTTTTTAAAAACAACAACAACAATAATGATTAATAACTTTACATTTGTGTTTATTATTATATAATCATCACATTTTAGACCAGTTATATTATTATCAACTCAATCATATTATTTTTCTCACCTTGCCGTCATCCCAAACCAGTACGGTGGCGTCCAATGGTGCACAAAAGTAGAATTTTTAAAATAATTTTTCACGCAGCTGTTTTCCATATATCAATTATTCTTAGTTAACACAATTATTAAATGACCATTAAAAAAAGAACCATAAAAGTAACCTAGGCGTTTACGCCATACTCGAAAACATATGATAGCTCTGTGTGAAGAACAGGGTGAAAGTTTATTTAAAATTAATTTAACTGTTGGACTAGTTTACTGCTCAAGATTCTTTAAAATGTCTTTCACAGAAATGAGTTTATATCAGCACACCAGTATGAGGGTGAGTAATTTTTCCTCCCTGCTTTTAAATCGCACTTTTAACATGTCCTTTCTTGTTTGTGATGTTTGTAGGAGCGTATTATTGAGCGTCTGAAGGAACAGAGGGATAGAGACGAGAGAGAGAAGAGCGAAGAACTGGAGAGCAGCAAGAAAGAGCTCAAAGACCTGAAAGAGAAAGTCAGCTTACTGCAGGGAGAGCTGTCCGATCGCGAGGTGAGCGAACCAACTAATGCTTTATTAAAGCCGATATCGTATGAAGTGGATGGTTTTCGCAATTGCAGTGTTTTTGTAATGACCTTTACCTTGTAGTGACATTGGTGAACAGATCAGACCATATTTAGGGACCAAAATAGTGTGCATCATTTACAGTGCTGAAGACCATTACAAAAATGTACTCAGCCTTAGGTCATCCATGATGTAGATGAGTTGTTTGTTCACTGGAACAGATTTAGTGAAATTTAGCATTACTTGCTCAACAATGGACGCTCGGCCGTGAATGGGTGCCGTCGGAACGAGAGACCAAACAGCTGTTAAACAAATAATCCACATGAATCCAGAAGAAGGTTGAAGTTAAAACCGTCTTCATGACGGATTTATTTCTTACGAACGTGAATTGATGGACTGGTGTCATGTGGATTGCTTTCGGGTTATTGCAATGTTTTTATCAGCTGTTTGGACGGCACCCATTCGCTGCAGAGGATCGTTTGGTGAACAAGAATGTTGCATTTCTCCAAATGTTTTCTGATGAAGAAACAAACTCATCTCCTTCTCGGACTTTCTGAGGGCGAGTACATTTTAAGCAATTTTCCAATTTTGGGTGAACGATTCCTTTAAACTGCTATATAATCAGCATAAGCACGGATTTGTGTAATCTTTTTGCATATTTGTGAACAGAAGTTCGGGTTTACGGTGTAAATAATGCAGTCATGAATTGTGGCCTATACTCTCAACTAATTCCAGCACTCCTTAACTTAATCTCTGCTATCAGGAGAACTCTAATTAAATTCTAAACTATTATTTTATGAGTTTTCGGTGAAATCTTTGCACGTATTTGCAAAAGATTAGCCTGGATTGTTTCTGTGTGATTGTGTGATTATGTCTTGCGTTTGTGGCAGGTTTTTGTACCGCGCCAACAGACGTTCAGCTGACCAACAAATAGCCCAGAGGCGGGCGTCCAGCCGACATCTTGTGCAATTTTGCATTCGTAATGTTAGTTCAGATGGCGGTTTCGCATTTATAATGCAGTAATCCTCTATAATGTGTCAGGTGTGGATTAAAGAGGTTGAAGCGGATCCCAGGCAGCATTAGGAGCGTCTTCCTTAGATTGCACTATTGGACGAGGTGCTTGGGCTTGATAGAGACAGACTGATTTCGCAGCCGTCTGCGAGACCCCAGAGGAGCTGTAGTGATGAGAACAGACATGCTGGACCCGCAATACTGTCAGTCCTGTGCTGTGTGTGTGTGTGTGTGTGTGTGTGTGTGTGTGTGTGCGCAGGACAAGAAGATAAATGGCGGATTGTAAATGTGAAGGAACGGCCCCTCCCAGAGAGCAACTGCTCATTTCTCTTTCTGTCTTCAACTCTGCTCTGTTGTTCACTTTTTTGTCTTTCTTTCTATTTTTTTTTTGCCTTTAGCCTTCTATCCTTTCACACTTTCTTGTATTTTGTCTAGCATGTCTCCAATAGCATTTACGTCAGTAAAAACGGAGTAATTGACCCTATAAATGAAAGTTGGTCATCGTTTACTTACCCTAATGCCAAACCTAATTTTTTTTTCTTTCATGAATCACAAAAGGAGATATTTTAAAGACTTAAGTATTGGTTGCTGAAGCCCTCTGAAGACTCCAAGCTTTATAAAGGACATAACCATAAGTGTTGATGATTTACAGGGTAGTTTAAGCACAATTCTTATTACATTCCTTTTTAAAAAAAATTTGTATTTTCATTATTTTTCCATTAAAAGATTTTATTTTATTTTACCTTTTCCCTGCATATTTTATTAATTAAATTCATTTTACTATTATTTTTTCATTTAAAATCAAACAATTAAATTAAATGTAATTTTTGTTATGAATCCCGCCAGTTTCGCGATCACGAAATGGATTTTCAATGAAAATACTTTTAGCATTCAACTCACCTACTAAATGATCCCGTTGTAATGAAGAACAGCTCACTGGAGTTGGTTTAACGTTTTCAGTTTTGGCTTTATGTGGCTCCTGAAGATTTGGAATATAGCGCACAGTTCATATGAACTACTTTTATGGTTCTTTCATGGCACTTTTTACGGTTTTGGTCTTTTTTAAAGCTTGAAAGCTTCGGTCCCCATTCATTGTAATTGCATGGAAAAGTGACCAGTACAATATTCAGAAATTCTCCATCTGCGTTCAATGGAAGAACAACAGTAATACGGCTCTGGAACGATGTGAGGGTGAGTAAATGATGACCAAACGTTCATTTTTGGTTGAACTATGCCTGTAATGACTGCGTTTGCTTTCCCACAGCGCCGTGTCTGTGGCTGTTTTATTATTCAGGTTATTCTTGTTTGCTGTGATCTCCACATTCCTCTCCGCTGTCTGCCTCTAGAACATGGGCGATGCACATCCCCACCGCTAAACCACTTCCTGTCTTACAGGACTTAGTTCCTCTCATCTGTATCTTTCTCTTTCCCTTTCCATTTCCGTTAATAGAAATGGCATATTTAGGGGGAAGTCTCTCGAAATCACGTTTCACACTAAATTTGTAGAGAATAAAAGAATCATAGGTTTAATTTTATGTAAACTATGTGGAATAAATGCAATAATTTAATTATATAAATATAGAATTTAAAATATATGCCCCCGGTTTCACAGAAAAGGCTTAAGCCTAGACCCAGACTAAAATGTAAATCTGAAAAAATAAACTGAAATACTGGCTGATCTTAAAACATTGACTTTGTTTTGTCTTAAGATGCACACTAGTAATGCTTTTTAAGGCATGTATATAAAAATAACCGAAATGTTCCAGTTGAACTATGTACTACTCCTGGCTTAGACTAAGCCCTGTCTATGAAATCGGGCCTTTAATTTTATTTATTTATTTATTAAAATAAATTGTGCGTTGTGGTAAAACACACTGCTGCTCGCGAGAGTAAGCTTAATTTTACTGTAGCGAAATCACATTTTAAATTCACTTCTGTTAAATTTGGGGATAAATGTGCCTCAGACGTTTTGTGAGATCCACCCATGTCCATTCCCAGCACGTGAAGCTCAGAGCGGCAGTGTCCTGGATATTTGTGTTGGATCACGGCTGCATCGCTCAGCGTCCCGCTATATCCCTCTCCTTGTTTCTCCTGCATTGTGTTGCTGGTGAGCGGTGACCTCTTCGCTCCCAGCTCTTTCGGCCTTCCCTCCCGCGCTCTAATCATAAAGTGTGGAGTCCAGCACATCCCATCGTTCCCCTCTCCTGTTTTCTTTACCAACGCGAGAGAACGCGGGGCGGCAGTATGAACATTAACTGTGTATTTTGGTCCGCGGACTCCAGTCGAGTGTGAAATTGTGGGGCTCTCCGGCTGAAAGCGGAAACGGCAGGAAAGGCCTCATGGATGGAGGACTGCAGTTTTAACAGCGTGTCTGAGACTCGGCTTGAAAAAACACAGCTGATGTACTGCATATGTGCAGAGGCCTGTACATTACAGCACACGATATTTGTGATATTGCTATTGAGATGTAACAGCTACTGTAACTCTAAATCGTTCTCCTGTTTCATATTTTATCACATTATTCCTCATAAAAGCCTGTGTGCTGTTAAAGGAACAGTTCACTAAGGACTGGAGCTTTCCTCCATCACAAAAGGATTCAAAGGCACTGTAATGGTATCGTAAAGCGCTCCATATAACTTATAGCGCTATATTTAAAGCCTTCTGAATACATACGAATGCTTTGGATGAGAAATAGACTGAAATTCAAGTTACTATTTTACCTTGCAGTAAGTGAAACAAGTGAACAAATCATTCTAAATTCTATTCTAAATAAACAAATCATTTAAAACCCAATCAAATGATTCATTAAAATATTACATAAAAAAAGTAGTTCTGTCAAATGATTTTTCGCATTCAAAATAGGTTTTATTTATTTAATACGTGTTCTGTGTGTGTTTTTATATATATATATATATATATATATATATATATATATTTTTTTTTTTTTTGCGAGTTTCCATCTTTTAATAAATTAGAAGGCTCCAGTCAAAGAAAGACTAA
>NC_056702.1:3177232-3199732 GCF_018831695.1 Puntigrus tetrazona
CCTGTTTGGTGCTGGGCTGTTTCTTTGAAAGATGGTGCCGTATGGATTGACCGCTCTGGCTTTCCAATACCAACAAGCTTCATGGAGCTTACAAGCAGACACCCGCTAATAACTGTATAAATGCTTGTTATTTCCTACCCAGTCTGTCTGTCTCGCTGTCACTTTTTTTTCCACTTTTTTCTGATGTTTAGTACAAGTCTTCATGATACGGACACAGACATGCAATGTCATGTGATGAGATGAATGTGGCACATTTCAAGAGTATGGTACACTTTTTTTTAAACGCATCTATATCCCTCTATTAAATATTAGATATATTCAATGATGATAATAATGGTTGCTATAGTTTCTATAGTGACATTGAATGGACTAAAAGTAAAGAATTTATTTTCAGCTTTAACATTCCCTGTTGTTTTAAGACAACAATTATGATTATTATTATTTCAATGATCATTTATTTTATAGAATTTATGGGAAATAAATCTATCAAACCAGTATTGATCCAAACTAGCTACTTTCGTTTAATTTAATTTCATTCATTCATTCATTCATTCATTCATTCATTCACATTTTTAAGTTGATTTTCCACTGAAACTCAAATTTTGTTAATTTATTTTATTTTCGTTTTCATTTCATTTTTCATGAATTTATTCATTCATTTCCTTTAAGCCAAAATATTTTATTTAATTTATTTGTTTTTAATTAAATAATAGACTGTTTATCCCCACAAACTCATTTAGATATTTATTTAATTTTATTGTTTTATTTTATTCATTCTTTTTTGTTATTCAGTTATTTAAAAAAATTAAATTCATATAGAGTATGCCCCATGGAATTCAGATTTTTTAGTTTTTATAATTTTTTTGTTGTTGTTCAGTCAGCTGACTGGTAAGACACAAAAAATGTCTGTGAAATGATAAATGAAAATTTAATCCTTTCTTCATAATATTATCTGCATCTTTATTTTGTAATACATACAAAAAAATCCTGCGTCTGCTATTTTCTAAGAATTAAATATGAAAATTAAATAGACAACATGTAATTAATAATATTGCACACACACACACAGTATTATTAATTACATTTTGTTTAATTTTCATATTTAATTCATATAAAATAACAGTCAAAGGATATGCATTTTTTCTTTTTGTTTTTAAACTGTTTGCACCCCAAATTTTAGTAACCAGGTCGGAAAAAAATTGTACATCTCCATTTGAAGAAATGAATAGAAAATAAACAGCTCAAATTATCTTTAATTTTTAGTTGTATATTTTGGTTGCCATTTTCTGGCGGTTAAGCACCTCTTTCACCGACTATTTGTTGAAAAAGAAAATAAATAATTACATCATTTACATCATTTTAACGTTGTAGACCCTATTCATGGAAAGTGCCTCGTACTGACAGATTTTTTTGTTGCTCCGCCCTCTTTCTGACACATTCTTGATGCTAATTGCACGCTAAATGTGTGTATCGTGTGCTTTGGTATACAAACTTTCATTTCTCTGCCAGACCTAGGCTTTTTACACGCGCTCTCATGCAGCAGCCGGTCCGTCCACAGATGACAAGCTCTTGGCGGTCCGAGTGGAAACCTACTCAACCTCAGGCCGAGACTTTAATAAAGCTAATTAGCGGGACCTAAACGTCACCTTCAAATATTATCCCCAATAAACCAGAACAGTCCTCTTTCACACAGCGCCAGTCTGAAGAGACCTCGGATGTCAGACACTTTGCTCTGCTCCGCTGCAGCAGGTTTCTAAAAAGTTTTTTTTTTAATCACTTTTCATGCCTGGTTAGTTTTGTTAACCGTATTTTGGACACATTGAAGCCATCTTTGAACGTCCTCTGAATTCAGATGCGGTATGTACACATTTATTCGCACGGTGTAAATGACACAGAGCCCTTGTGTCCCCGGCTTGTAAAGCCCGCACTGTGTTTGTGTTTTCACAGCAGTATTTTTTTGCAGCAGAAAGACACCTGTGTCCTTTTAGAGGACTTTTATGAAAGAAACATTACGGCTGACTCCTTTAATTGTCCGGGGAAATTAACTGATTTACTTTTCATTAGAGGAGGCCCTTGACCCGGCACTTTAGACGGCCGTAATGTCACTAATTATTTTGATGACTTCAGCATGATTGTGTTTCCATGTGTCCCTGTAATGAGAGCGTATCCTGTCGTGATGTCATGGGGGAGCTTACACAGAGCCTGCAGGTGTGAGGCAAGTGTCTGAGATCTCAAAACAGCCCACAGACTCTCACACACACACACACACACACACACACACACACACACGCACAAGTACCCATGACAGTGGTCTGAGCGCTGACAGCTTGTCTTTGGAGAGCCGAAGTCAGGGGAGCCTCATGTCTTCCTGTCTATTCACAGCGCAGACCCGTGCAAAACCCAAAATTGCTGAAACTCTTCAGAGGAGGACATTGTAAAAGATTTTTTTTATTTTATTTTTTTTTTCTGGGGTGTAAGGCCCGTTTACACAAATTCCAGTGTGCTTTAAACCATGCATAAAATATTTCCAAACAATGCATCTCCGAAAACACTAATTTAATGTCAATACATTTTTTTTTAGTAAAAATACAAAATTAACAAATTGTCATTTTAATTACTTTAAATACTTTTTTTAAATTTAGTTATGTGTGTGGTGATGTCTATCACAACATAAAAAATATATTATTATTGTTTTCGACATGACAAACTATGCCTCAACCGAGATAAAAAAAAATTATTAAAAAAATAAAAAAATAATAATAATAATACTGTAAAATGCAATAAAAATAATAAAAAAATTATTATCTTAATTTAATAATTATTACAATCCTAATTGGTGAATTTATTGGTGTATTATTATTTTACTTTATAATTACCTTATTTATGGTTTTTTTTTTGTTTTGTTTTTTTAAATCCTTTGTTGAGCTTGACCCCTGAGACTCTATTTTTGGCCCTACAGGCTCAATCCATCGCTGTTGAGGCTCAGACAAATGCCGGACTGTCAGAGCGCATTGCCACACTCGAGCAGGAGGTGGCGCGTTACAAAGAGGATGCTGGGAAGGCACAGGCTGAGGTGGACCGGCTCCTGGAAATCCTCCGAGAGATGGAGAATGAGAAGAACGACAAGGACCGCAAAATCGGCGAGCTGGAGAGGTACACAAGCTTACACATTTACTTTTAAACAAGACATAATGAAGACAACATAGACTTCTATTGTTTTAATGTAGCCACTTTAGACTAATCCAACTAAGATGTCTGCAAAGGAAGGAACTGATTTAGGTCACTTTTGGGGATAAAAGCCCAAATGATGAGATACTTGCAAGCTCCTACTCTGTCTGTGTCTGTTTGACCACATTTGTTGCTACTCAAGTGATCTTTAGTTCCGTGTTCAGTTTATTTTGTATTTAGCCCAATATTTTTGCATTTTTCCACAATTTATTTTCCGTTCTCCATCTGCCGTGTTTCCAAGGCAGGAGTCATGATTGCTTGCTGAAAGCAACAATATCAGCCTTTCTACAGCGTCAGTAAAAATTTCCCTTGTATGCGACTACCCTGGCGTACATGTACCTATTTCTATATCACTACTAACAGATAACAAGAAGTCACCGATTCAGTCCAAAATATTTTTAAAAGTGTTTAAGGCTGCAGGGTGTCTTTATCATTGTATACTTCAGCTGGGTGCACATTAGCCCTGTATGTCCTCTCAGCATTTTTTGGTTTTGGAACAAGAGCTAAAAGAGCTGTTTGGAGCACAAGGGTGTCTTCTGTTTGTGTTCTTTGTTAGCCGTTCTCACCCACTCAGTCATCTCTTATCCTCCGTTTATTTTGGCGTTAGACCAGAAACGAGTTGCGGAAGATTTGGAGGGCAACTTCAGTGCTCATACTACAGCATTACGGGATGCTGGCATTGTCCGGAAAGATTCATCGCAAGCGTAGATTTAGTTTTCATCTCCAAGTTGCTCTGATCCTGAAGTGTACTGCCATTTCAAAAGTTTGGAAAAGTAAAAAGCTTTTTATGCTTCTCAAAGCTGCGTTTATTTGTTTAAAAAAATGTAGTTGCTGTTTAAAATAAATAAAATATATTTTTTTTTTATTATTATTATTAATAATAATCTTGTTTAATATTATTATATATTATTTATTCCTGTGAAGCAAAGCTGAATTTTCAGCATCTTTAGTCCATTGAAGATTTCAAAGTATATCAAAATAGGAGACCAATATTAGAACTTGATCAAATAAATACTGCCTTTTTATGAGCATAGAAATACACGTGTATATTTCTATTCTTAGATTTTGTATCATCTATTTAATACATTAACATTAACATATTTTTCTTAAATTTCTACATGTATGTATGTGTGTGTATATACATAATAAATATACACAGTGCACACACATATATTACGTAAACACAAACTTTTATTTTGGATCCCAAACATTTAAAAGGCAGCGTATGTTCTGTGTTCACAGACATGGAGAATAAGACACATCTTCCACTGCATGTCTGCTCCTCCCAGGATATGTTGCGCTTTATGTCGGTGGTGTAAACATCTGTGTTTTTGGCCTGTTTAATTGGACTAATTAATGAAAGGCAGATCTAGACCTTCTCTCAACTTGGCTTTCATAAATAAGTAAAGGAGATGAATAATTGAAACAGGTCTTGAGCGTAAGCAGACGAGAGTCTGGCCTGGAGGTGAAGAGTCGTGGAGGTCACGGATGTTGACATTGTGCATCGACAGTCCCGTACTACTCCCTCTCGGCCTCCGTCGGGCCTTTCAGAGCTGCGTTGTAGCTGGAATCCCGACAGGGCCTTTCGTTTGCTCTCGCCGTTGGATGCTAGAAGTGTTTTAGGTGGATTTCTGTTGATTCATAAATATTCATCTGACGCTCGCATCGAACGTCTCACGCTTTCTTAACAGATCTGCGTTAGGAGAGGATTAGACTAAAACAAACTCCATATGCTTGGCTCGATGCATCATTCATGTCAACCGAGAGACGATTTCTGAAATAAACACCAGCCGCAATCGCTAACCGTGGCGCTCCGAGCTAATTACCGCTCTGAGTCGAGTTGCGCTCTCGAAACACACCAGGGAGTTGTTCGTTGCTCATTGTTCTTCGCGTGTCGTAGTTTTTCCTGCACTCTTGATGCGGTTGTGATGGAGAGTTTGCTCAGACAGATCCTCCTCTGTTAGCGCCCGCGTCTTTAATCAAGACGCGAGTGGCAGGTAGAAGCGACGCGTTCAGAGTCAGGATTACCTTTCTCGCTCCGAGATGGAGAAGCCAAAGCTCCTCTTGTTGCAGATCAGTGGTGCGGAGGCAGGTCTTGTTCGGAAATGCCTTCAAAGTCACAGAAAAATGGCAGAGGGTGAATTGGGGCATTGGGGTATTTATTTCATAAATTCGGTAGCGGTGAATTTGCGGGTAATTATGGAGGATTGTAAGGATCACTGTTTGAGATGGAGCTAAAACGGGAGGGTGAGCTAGAGAGGAGCAAAGAAACAGAGGTAAAACAAATGGGGAAAAAACACATCTGAAGCGCTATTTGTAAGGATAGTGAAGCAGAGTCTCAAAATATGACATGCTCCTGGTTCAGAAAAGATGGGGAAATGTTTAAGGACTATATTTAGCACACTAATTTAAAGTATTTTTTAACATTATTTTAACATTGAAACATAAGCTGTGCCAAACATCTAGAACTTCACCCGCTATAGTATATTTTGTAATAAGCGAACGTTCAAAACATTTAATAATAATAATAATAATAGATTAGTAATAATTAAATCCAAAAAATATTTGTGTCTGTAATATATAATATTATATATTATATTGTAGAATTATACTCTCATTCAAAATGAAAGTTTTACACGTCATACTTGTGCACAATGTATATGTTTGTTATATATGTAAATACACATGTAAAAAAAACGTATGTATATTTCAACTTTTATACTATTATATCTGAATATAAATATTTTCTGCATAATTATATATTATATTATAAAACATGTTTTTGTTAATGTTATTGCATTTTAAAGCACATTTTATGCTCTTCTCTGGATGTTTTATGTATAATTGTGAAGAAACTGATTCATTTATCTGTGCATTCATATAATCACTTACTAAAGAAGCATATGATTGATTTATTTATTTATTTTTTTAGTTTGTTTTTAAAGGGATGGCACGTCACATTTTCAGGTTCTGCAATCATTTCTGTGTTTTATTATTTATTTTTTTTTATGAATGCATTTTTCTCTTAACTATTCATTTATCTGTAAGTCCACATGCGAACGCTCATCATGCACTGTTCAATCTCTTTGTCTCAGCTTTCCAAGTTAACCCAGCTTGCTCTATTTCTCTCTTTCTTCCTCTGCGTTTCTTTTCACTGGAATGCTGTCTACTTCCCAGTCTGCTTTCAAGGTCAGTATGCCTACTTCCCTCCCCTGCACTTCCTTACAACTGCAAATCAACTTTTTAGCTTGTTACACACAAACGATATGCCGCTTTACCAGGGCCTGCTCTGTAAATCATTTTAAGGATGGTTCGAGTGATCCGGGACCGGTGTTTCTGAGGGGCCGGTGTGGTGGGGGAAACTGTATCCGCTAGACGGGGAAGAAAATAATTCAGCGGTTGATTGTGGTGTGGTGGTGCCCTTGGGCGATGCACTTAACCCCAATTTGCTCTTGTTGCCTCCATCACTCCCCTTGGACTTGCTTCTAAAGTTTCTATGGAAAAAAAGAGAAATTGCTCTGACCTGAATTGATTAAAGGTTCAAAAGAAGGAATGAGGAAACCTGGGAAGGTCAAGCAGGCGCTACAAACAGAAGAGCTCGTCTTGTTAATGCACGCTAGCTTACCTGTGAGGTCTGCTCAGAAGAAGAAAAGAAGGACTCGCCAGAGCTTCTGCCGTATGCGGATGACAGACAGAAAGGATGTGGGAAAAGAACGTGGGAGAGCCCTCGCAGAACTTCTAATTGGAGCGTAAAGAAATCTCCATCAGTCATTTTCTCCCGAGCGGTGTTGAAAAGCTCGCCTCTTCTGCCAGCGCAGCGTCGATACGGACCCGTCCCGCTACAGCCGGGATCTCTGCGCACGGCTTGTTTATCGTGGTTATTATTTGCATCTCTTTTTAGTTTGGTCTGGAACAGAGACTTGTCAAGCTGTTTTATTTTTTCCGCCCTTGTTGCTCCACTAGAAAACAAGCCCAATGTTACGGGAGCGCTTGACAGAACTGTCATTCTCTCTCTCTTTCTCGCTCGTCCTTCTCCTCCTCCTCTTTGTTTTTTGGCTTTTCTGATTTATTCTCTGGAACTCAGCAACACAACAAACAGGGCCGATTTGATATCTCCCCCAGATGAAGGGGCGCGGCGTAATGAAAAGGAATCCATGTCACTCTGAAATGAATTTTCCCCAGTGTTACGCATTTGCTGCTGAGCTCCAGGGCCTCTTGATTTAGTCTACAAATGCTTCACAATAAATGTGATGTGCGTCGTTCCCTGAAGTATGAACGCTTCCTGTGTTGCCTTTCTCTTTTTCTTTGTTTCTGTTCTTCTGTCTCATTCTCTCGTTCAGTTTTTTTTTCTTGGTTTCTTTGTTAATTTCTTTCACTCTTTCATTCTGCTTCAAATGATTCCGATCATTTTTTTTTTGTACCTATATCTGCGTTTCTTTTTATTTCTTACTTGTTGAATCTTAGTCTCTATCTTTTCTGTCAGACTTACCTATCTTAAGTTGAAGGGTTATATTTGTAGCAACAGGCAAAAATACATTGGTATTGGTAAAAATTATAGATTTTTATTTTTTTTTGCAGAAAATCATTAGGATATCAAGTTCATGATCATGTTCCATGAAAATATAATGTAAATTTTCAACTTAATTTTTGAGTAGTAATATGCATTGCTAAGAAATTTACGTGTGTGTGTGTATGTGTGTGTGTGTGTGTGTGTGTATATATATATATATATATATATATATATATATATATATATATATATATATATATATATATATATACATACATATGCATCCAGTATTTAAAAATAAATAAAAATATATATATCATTTTATTTTTTTGTATGACTGTATTATGCTTTTTTAAAATGTTTATTTTTTTACTTTTTTTTGCATGCAGTATTATCAATTTCAATTAAGATTAGCATGCAGCATGTTATTTTAGGAATATTTAATATAGAGCGTCTTTGTAAGATATAGTAATATATTTCGTAATACATTTTGTCATTCCTCCCTCTGTTTTTCCTCTCTCTCTCTCCCACATTCTCTGTTTGTGTAATTGAATCGCTGTTACTCGTTCTGGAGAGGTAGAAGGCTGTATTTCTGGGTTTTGTCTCATTATTTTGGGAGGCTGGTCTGCTGCGCTGGTCTGCCGCTCTCGGTTCCCTCGGCAGGTGAAGGCCACAATCCCGCACAGACAGGGAGGTCTGCTTCTCCCGGCCTGTCGATGAGTGCATACGATCCGGTCGTACTCGGGGAACACCTCCGCCTGTCTGTTGTCTCTGTGTGCTTTCCAGTTAGCTTTGGCTGGCCTGGCCTCAGGGCCGACCGCATGATTAACTAGATTAGTCAAGGACCGGAGGGAAT
Organism: Puntigrus tetrazona; assembly: GCF_018831695.1. Lineage (NCBI taxonomy): Eukaryota > Metazoa > Chordata > Actinopteri > Cypriniformes > Cyprinidae > Puntigrus > Puntigrus tetrazona. The sequence continues at coordinate 3,185,827 of NC_056702.1, forward strand.
CATCCGCTCTGTGCAGGACGGTACGTAAGAGGCGCTGGGACACCCCGTCGTGTACCTGGCCGCAAAACCTCCTCAGAAGCCAAAGTCTATTAGGCTCGAGAAGTTCACTCTCACCACAGACAGAACTGTGAAAATGAGCCCCGCTATCAAGCAGCGGCTCTTGCCAGCTCTGCTCCACCTGCTGCTAGAGAAATGGCCACAGTCTGCGAAGAACCCACATTTCCTGTCTTTTATTAGTCCTGAGCTCACGAACATATCCTGAACGCCAGGAAGGAGATATCCGGCCAATATAAAGACACAATTGACATTAAAGGATGACTTCGAGAGGGATGAGGGATGAAGTAAACACGCGCTCTCAAACAGTCTTTGATGGCGTTCCACTCCGTTCTTTTTCTGGTCAAACAGGTCGGGCTTGCGATAAACAGAAAGGTTTTTGTCCTTACTCGACCTTTTTGCTGTTTATCCCGTCCTGGACTGTTAGTGTGGGCACACTCGTGTGCGAATATGTCAGCACGGTTAAAAAGAACGAGAAAAATGACATCAAAAAGTAGGCCCAAAAGGCTTGGATGAAAACGTGGCGCGGTAACCATCTCCAGCCTTCTGCGCGCGCAGCCTGCTCATAAACGCAGGTTGGCTTCGTAACATAAGACGCTTCTCTGTTTTCTACCCAGAAATCCTCGTAATGGCGTGATGGATTTATTTCTTCAACATCGATTTCCTTGCGCATTCATCTCAAAATCGCACCCAATTTTACCATTGGGTCTTGTTTTATGTTATTAAGTGTCAGGTGCGATTGAACTTTGGAATAACGTTTGCTTTAATGCCCGCCGGGCCTCATTGCTCCAGTTAAGTGACCACAAAACGTAATTGTTTAGAAATGTAGGTTCATATTATTTTGAGAAAGGACATGTCGAAAGAGCAAAGGAGTCATTTTGAGGGCTCGCACATTTTGGGTCCTTGCGGTGGTGGTCATTCAGCGGCGTTCGCTTTTGCCTCGCCGTGGCTTTTGAAGGACTCTTCCTTCCCTCGAGCGCAAACGTGAAAAAAAAACAACTTTTCGGGGGAATTTTTTTTTTGTGTTTACCAGATGCGCGTTTCAAAGACTTCATTATGCAGAAGTTTAGAACATCTTTATAGCCGAAAGTTAGCAAACTTTCTCATGTTTGCTCACACGCTTCTGCCGATATCTTGAGAATTTCAAAGTGCTTTCAAGCCTTACCCTGTAAACATTGCCTGAAGCTGTCTTGTATATGAATTATTAATTGTAAGATCTGGACCAAAATAATGAATTACTATTTTTGATAATATTCAAGGGTTTTTGAGCTCCATGAATATAAGATTCATTAAAAAGCATTAGGTTAGACCGGGGTGCAGAAATTCTCTTCTGAACAACATTTTCACCTGTGTGTCAAAATGTGTGTTTTGTTTGGATTTATATGTTACGTTTTCATGTATAATTAGTGTGTTTTTCCTCTAGACAAGCTCAAAATTGTGATTGAAGATTATTTTCTTTCTCTCCCGCCCTGTCATAGACCTGTTTACCTGTTTTTCATTTTTTCCGCTCATGTTAATGCTGCTTCTCTCGTTGCCTGAAGCCGCACTGGCACTCCAATATAGTACAGTTTTCCTAGTATTGATAATATGGCCACTAATGCAACATAAGGCTCATGACAGGGTTATGTATGTGATTCAGAGCTTTATTTAGAGGAAAGGAAAATGTTAGCATTGGAAAATTGAAGTAAAAAAGACCTTTAAATGGGGTCTCTGCCCTTGAACACTTTTCGTAGCTGTGTTTACTAGACAGAGATGTTTCCATTTAGGTTTGTGTTTCATGCGCGTTAGCACGAGAGTTAAATATTCGCTTAAAATATCTCTTGCATTACACTACTGTTCAAAAGTTTTAGGATGGATCTTTATAGCCTATGTTTAAAAAGAAGTCCAAGTAAAATGAGTGTAAATACTGAATAATACGGACATCCATATTTTTGGTATTAGAAATATCAGTGTTAACAATGCAGGCGATTAGATAGCATCCATGATTTCTTGATGTTCCTTTTCCTGTAAACGCAGATGTATGCTTGTGTTGCGCGGTTCATTGTTTCACTGTTACACGGATTAACGTAAAGCAGAGCTATACGTTGGGCTCATTCAAGGAATCTTTGAAATCAGTATTTGACTAAATCTGACAGGATGGTCTAGATTAGAGTGTCGCCATCACTTAGTGGACCATGGTGGAGCTCACTGAAAATGCTTGCTAGCAATGTCCGCCTTACAAAGCCTCTCTGTCAACAAGGTTTACGAATCGCTTTTGTTATACACTGTACCTGTGCCATCGAATGCTTTTATCACAGCATAGCAAAAATACCAGAACGACTGGCGAATTACATATGAATTAGATGTTGCCGTTCTTCTTTATTGTTGTAGAAGTGGTTCCTCCATGAACTCTGCAAAATGGGGTTACCTATCCCATCACATCAGAGCTCAAATGGAGACATATAAACATATAATCAAAACCCTGAATAAAGGCTGGCGCGCAATGCATAAAAACAGTCAGCTGCTTATTGCAAGTGTAGTGGAGCCAAGCAGATGGCTTGGCCTCTTCTGGAAACACCAAATAGGAACATTCCAGTATATTTATGACCTGTTACACAAACTCCCTGGAGCACACACACAAAGTCTTTCTTTTTGCTTTGTTATATGGTCATGTTATCTTCAAGATGGTTTTTTTGACAGCACAAGCGCAATTTGTCTGATGTTTCCAGAATGGACATGACATTTTTTTTGCGCCGCTTTTTTTTTTTTTTTTTTTGAGTAGATATCAAATTAGCAGTGTTGAGGAAACTGCTTTGGACTTGTTAAGATGCTTATAAAATAGTTAAACTACAGCCAAGCTACACTTAGAGTAATAATCGTGCTGGTTAACTAAAAATAGCTTTTTAAAAGAAAAAAGATGGTACTGCTTAATTCTGCAGTTAGCACTTTCATCTGGGATAAGACTCCAGAACTAACTAATAAAACTAGAAAATGCGTTTATATAACGGACTCGAAAACATTGTTTAAATAAATATTTCGGTTTTAAATGAATTGGTGAATCATTTAAATGAATCAGTGAATTGTTTGTTTAAATCAGCGAATTGTTTAAATAAATCAGTGAATCGTTTATTTAATCAGTGAATCGTTTATTTACATGAACCATGTAAATGAACTGATTCTCCAAATCAAATCCGATTTCCCAATGCAACATTCAAAAGAGAGGACAAAGTTCACTCTGCTGATGAAAAATGCAGCGATGGGGCTATTTGTCAGGCTTATTGGTAAATCCGCACTGTTTTGAAATGGCTGATGTGCTTTGGTCAAGTTAGTAGCATGCTGTTTTTACTTCTTTACACCTTAACGGTGCAAATGAATCTTACTTTGTTTTTGTTAGCCTCAAGAGCCGATTTCTGTTTGCGTATGCAGAAATGTATGATTATAATAAATATACGAATACAACAGTGGATGAAATAGTAGTAGACTTCGCCTCTTTGTCGCCTACACTCTGTCAACACGTCTCGTGATGCTCACGTCCAATAGAAAAGAAAACCGTGGGAACCTTCTGCAGAGACGGATAATCGCTCAAACCAGTTGCTCCTTTTACTAGCAGTATGTCACCAGGCTATCCTGATCTCCAAACCTTTGTATGGCGAAGTTGTACTAGTCTGTGCAACGGGAGCCAGAAGACTGCGGTTTTACTCTGGTACTTCCACACAGAGACTCCACTGTGCTCAGGACAGCAAGAACGATCAGGTTCTAGAGGCTCAGCGGCTTGGCCCGCTTTCTCCAAGCCTTGTTCAACGTCACCTTGCTTCAGCGAACACGCTCTGAAAGCACCAACCGAAGCAGCTTGGTGGAGCACCTTGGTGCCGCTTTCCTGGCACACATAGACGTGGCTTGTCATATTCCATAAGCCCCTATAATAACTCTTCAATTACCTTCCCGTATTGTGTGTCTTGGGCAATGCTCTGTGGTGTCAAAGGGGGGCCGAGGGAGGTCTTTCCACAACGCTGTGTTATTACTCATTTAAAGACATTGGTGTTGGCATAGCCTGTGGTACATCTGTTCTACAGGGCATAGGCGCAGTTTTTCCTTTTTTTTTTTTTTTTTTGTTTTTGATCAAGTCAAGATGGTTAACGGTAACCGATCCCGGCCGCCACGCTGCCAGTGCGCAATTCACCGACGACGGCCACGTAAACAGGAAAACTCTCGAGCAACCACCGCATTTAGGCCCGATGGTGCGACACTTCTCCGAAATGAAAACGGCTCGAATGCTTTTTTTAATTTATTTATTCCTTCCTTTTTGGTAGTGCTTTGTGTTCCTGCGGGTTTCCATGCCACAGCAAATGGAGGGGGGGGGAAGGATAACGAGAAAAATCCCAGAGCTCAAACACAAACATACTGCCTTTCATTTGCAGCACAGCTTGATCTGTGGAGATCAGTCCTGCTCCCTTTTGTTGTCATTTATAATAAGCACTCTCATTGACCCTTCTATTTGTACTTGACTGCTTGTATGTGTACGAAAGAAGATAAAACTCTTTGAGGAAGAGGTCTTTGATTCTACTTGTGGCCTAATAATTTTAGTTGGTATTTCATTTTATATAAATGAAATATATTCAAATTTTGGATTTTAAAATTTATATCAATTCAAATTTAAATATATACCAGGCTGTGATCTGATTTCATGAGTCATACATCATTTTATTTCTAATTCAATAAATAACTTATTATATATTAAAATGTCACAAATTTTTTAGAATAAAATCACTTTAGGCATTTGATATGATTTTATCAGGCATATGTCACCTTATACAATTTTTATTTGATCTTTGTTAGATCCTTTTTTGTGTTTCATTCTGAATAAAATTATGCATATTTTGTTTTTAAAAATAGGGTCCCACTTTATATTAAGTGGCTTTCTAGCATGTAATTAAATTCCAATTAATCATTAGGTACAGTACATTTATTGTATACATGCATGTTTTTAAAAAACACCTGCATGTTATTACATCTGTAATTCATTTATGTGATTTCATTTATAATTGCACTGTTGACTGACCCCTTACACCTTAACCCAACCTTAAACCTACCCAAACTAGCAAACCTGTCTATAACCATACCCATATCCAACCTCTTTAGCAGCAAAAATGTTTTGGAATAAAATATGAACACATTTTACTTTTTGGATTATTTTTGGATGTAAGTACATAGTAGTTAAGGCCACTTAAAATGTGAGACTAAAAATTGTATACGCCATCAATTATCGAAGACACACACATTCCTCTCTCCTCGTGTTTCCTGTATCCATCTGCCTCAGTCCATCTGTAAATGTCTGACTAAAATCTGTTGTACTTGTGTACTTGCAGGCAAATGAAAGACCAAAGCAAGAAGGTTGCCAACCTCAAGCACAAAGAGCAGGTGGAGAAGAACAAGAATGCTCAGTTGATGGAAGAGGCTCGTAAGCGAGAGGATAACATGAACGAGAGTTCTCAACAGATCAAGGTAAAGTCCACATGACATTTATTTACTTCATTCGCAGTTATGTACAGTTCTTGAGCCCGTTCCGGATCAAATTTTACTCATATGATGATGCCTAATCGAAATGCAGGATGAATCCCTGTGCCTTGCAGTGGATTTCAAGCAAATGTTTTACACACAAAACCACTGAAATCCGACTAGAGCAGTCTTAACATTGAAACTTAACCCATAATGAGGCCCATCAACCTTTTAAGAGGGTCAAAGTCCCCCCAAAACCATGAGTTATTCACAAAAGCTCAATCTTTTGTGCAGCGTTTAAAGGTTTTCCTTTTGCGCTGCCTAGAAAAGTGTCTCCTCAGAGCGATCTGTCTTCTGATTATATAAGTTTGGATGTCAGCTCCGGTTCCTCATTTGAGAATTGCTGGGATTCTTCTCAGGTAAAGAGCGATCTCATGTTTCCCTCATCCAGACCGCATTCACGCACATCCTGACCTCGTGTCCTCCTTTCATTGTGAGCTTTGGATTTTGGGAAAAGAGAAAAGGAGAGAATAATTGAGCGATGAAATAAGACACAGTTGTTCGATGCAACCGCAGGAACTATTTTTGAATTTATGGCTCTGCGATATTGAAGCAGAAGCGTCGGTATCCAGGTATCGGCGTGTTTAGTTTGAGCCGCTTTGCGGATACAAACTACCTCATCCAGGCTGATGTAATTTTCATCATATTGACTATTTTTGCCCCCATTTGACAGGATGGTGGTCTGTGGTGGCCTCTCCCGCCCTTCTAGAGTGAGGGTTCGAATAGAAAGCCAGAATCAGCAGTTAACGTCTGTGAGAATCTCAGCGCAAAAAGTCCCACTTTTTATGGAGGGGCTGTTTTTCCTCTTTGCCGTAGACCTCTGGACAACAATGCCACAGCAGCCCTCCCTTTGTTGTGGTTTTCGGTGTTTTTCCTGGCCGTCGGTTTGTTCTTTCGATCATTCTCCGTTTTCACATTTTCCTTGTTCTGTGTCATGTGTTCTTTGTTTTCGTTCGAGTTCATATGCTCTTTTTCTGACAGCAGGATTGATGTGCTATTGGACCTCGACCTGTGGTACCCGGTGACTGGTTTGTCGGTGTGTGCGTGCGTACGAATACGTGTTGCGGTCAAAGAGAGCTCATTTATGACTTCGGGGCCCCAGCATCCTCCGTGGGGTCACGTTGCCGCGAGCCCACATTGTGGCTTGCGCTCCCCCCCTGTTCGAAGCACCCTGATGCGGCTGCATCGCGGGCCTCGTCTGGAAGCGGCGACAGCTGCTTCCTTCAGCCAAGACCATCAACCACCACCTTCCCCCACAGGCACGTCACGATCCGGCCTCGAGGCCCTGAGACTCCAGATCAGGCGAACCCCGAGCGGTCTCCACACGCTATTGGACGTGTTTAGAAGGGAAAGCGATTGTTGTTGATGATTTGGTATGGTTACGGTGGTCTCGCTCCAATTGGTCGGTCAGGGTGATCCGAGAGAGAGGTTAGTCCAGGACAGCAGAGCATTCGTCTCTCTCTGACCCGGCACTAAAAATTGCTTTTTCAATCAATGAAGAAGGTTTCCATTGGAGCCCTGAGGTGGGATGTGGGGTGGTCGGTTGTGGTTGAGCACCAGAGCTGCACAAACACATTCAGAATAGCAACTGTTGACATTGGAGGAGGTTAGATGGTCAGTAAGGAAGGACTCTCGCTTCTATTTTTTTTTGTTTCCTGCTGGTGGCGTTGCTCTGCTTTCACATGATTTGATCCAATCAGTCCCCTAATTAGTGGTGCTTTCTTGGGCAGGCATCGCTGTAACTTCGAACAAACCCGTAGACCTTACTTTTAAACTTTGGTGTGTAATGCGTGCTACTGACATGATTCATAGCTCAAATTGAGCTTGAACTGAATTGGACTTTACATGCAGGAAGTTGAACTGAAAGTTGAATGGCGGGAAGCAATGCTAAGAAATACATTGCAGGTAATGCATTATGGGAAATGAAGTGAAGTTCAGCAGTCTGTCTGTCTGCAAGTCCTGTAATACCAAATGGACACATTAATTTAATGGACACATACATTAATTAAAAAAAATATAAAAATTGCTTTTGTTTTTGAAGACTACTTTTATATAAGGTTTTATGAAATTCAAAAAATTTAAATTCAAATTCAGCGTTTGCTTTTTTGCAACCTTTTTTGAGGTTTAATTAAAATTCAGTAATGGATTTGGAATAATTTTTTGTTTAAAGTTTAGCTTTTATTTTTTATGTTTTTAACTTTTGTGAGCCATTAACAGTGCTAATGGAAAAAAAAAACCCACAATGGAAGCTTAATTATTATTACTTTGTGCATAGAAAATTACCTGGTACACGCATAATACTGAGCTAAGACAGTTTAACATAAAAGTTACCAAAAGTGAGTCATCCAAAACTTCAGAAGTGAACACTGAAATAACTGAATGTCGACTGTATATTGTTTCCATCTTACTATATATATATATATATATATATATATATATATATATATATATATATATATATATATATATATATATATATATATATACACATGCAAAATTAGTACAAAGCCAATCTGTACTAAACCAGTGGTTCACAATTAACAATAGAAGTTATAAAATTTACCTGACCTAAATATTGACCAAATCATTAAATGCTACAGTAAAAATAATTAGCATAACAGAATTACAGAATAACCATAAAAAATTCAAGTGAAACACTTCTTTTAATTAATTTCTGAGTTGCTCATTAGGCCCTAACCTTGGGCCCTCTACCAACTACCAAAAGACCCTAGAAAGCACATAATACATCAGATAGCAGTGTTCTATTCACTTCTTTTTAATGTGCAAAATGGTATCAAAATGGTCAACATCTAGTTAGTTAAGATTAGCTGTTAGTTTCCATAAAATGAACAAATGGGACGCAGACTCTGCCTGTGCAGAGAATTCAAAAGAAGGTCTTTGATCAGCGGCCCTCAAGAGCGTGACTTTAACCTCTTGTGAATCATCCCTATCCTTTTTCATTTATCTCTCTAGTCTGATAAAACTGGAGATGGGTTTTTATAGGCCTCCACATCTCTTCAGCGTTTGAGACTTTTTCCGCCGGATACAGAGTTCCCAGACGCGCAATACGTACTGAATCATCAAGCCGTACCCCCCTCCTCCTCTCCCGCTGATCAAATATCATCAGCCTGAAGAAATCAAGACTTTCTCTGAGAAGCAGGATGGAGAGAGACAGCAGGGGAGAAAAGATGACATTATAATGAAGCCCAGTAAATACCTGTTTTACTGCGTGGTTGAGTCTGTTCCCTTTTACTGCAAGGAGTGCAGCGCCACGTGCTCTGACTCCCAGCATGCCCTGTGACAAGAAGGCCCCACTGTATCCCAATCTCCACCTTGACCGGCCTTCATCAAAATACGAACACGATGGAAAAACCGAATGAGAGAGTCTGAAAGAAAACCATAAGGTCAAAGAACGGAAAGGTACATCCAGTCAGCGTGCTTCAGCTCAGAAAGGGTGAACACATTCTGCCACATGCTTTGTGCAGTCATCAAAGCAAGCTCAGAAAAGGGTTTCCCCCACAGGTGCAATGTGCGCGCTACTCCAGAGAAGCCATTAGAACGACGCCGGAGCGCCGCACATTACGAATGGCGGTTGTAAGCCATAGGTCTTCTGTTTATAAGTCTCACAGCCCCTTTTATGTTTGGCACAATGTGCTCTCGTGTGGTTGTAAACATCAGCACTCAAACGCAGAGAGTTTAGAGTGACACCTTTAGTGTGCAATTGTGGAACAGTATTTTATAACATTTGGCGACTTGGACGTCATGCTGCTAAGTGCTCTTACAAGCACTGGTGGTCTTTTTTTATTCTGCACGTAAGTTTGTGCACAGTCAAGACGCTTAATATATTTGCACCGGAGGTTGATTTTAGCTTCGTGCTTTTTATTGTTCATTTTATTTTATTTTATTTTGGAACAGCGCACTCTCAAAAATAAAGGTACGTAAGCCGTCACTAGGACTGCACAGTTTCAAAAGGCCCTTTTGAACTACCTTCAAAATTCAAGTATTAATAAAGGTACCATCCAGCTTTATTTACGAGAGCGCAAGGGATTCTTGAATGTCTGATAGAAAATCTAGTAAAACTATAGTCAGCCTCAATAATTAACCATCCTTGACCCTTCCTTAACAGATACATTATATAAAGATTTATGTAAGAGCTATACATCTGCCATCATGCAGCCTCTCGCTGGTCTTTCTCCTTGCGTTTGCATTTGCAGGCAAATGAAAAGATCTGACAGGTGATGGCGACACACTGGAGTTAATAAAGCCAAAGTGCTGCGGGCGAATCGCAGGTTTATGGTCCTTTTTAAACATGCAGATATAAAAGAGTCAAACAGGAGCCTTTTATGACTCGCTGGCCTGCCGACGCTGCTTTTATTGAGGGGGAACATATTACTGTCCCTGGAGGGAGGCCTTTTTTCATCCTAAATGTCATTTTCTCAACCTGCCATAACAGACTGGTTGTAGCGCAACATCCAGGATCCATTAAGAAGTTAGTTGGCACAGGACAGTCTCAGTTATTGGGATTCAGTGGGATGGGTGAGCATACCTGGTTTGCTAGTTTTAGCTTGTGCGGTTTCTAGTTGTTTGTTTGTTTTTTTTATACACTCTCAGAAATATAGGTACAAAAGCTGTCACATGGTACACTTCTGTACCTCTTAGGTAATAATACGTACACTTTAGGTATTAATATGTACCTTCAAGGTAGCTTTTGTAGCTTTTATTTGTGTGTATTTTGTTTGGGTATTTTTGTTTAGAATTATGTTATGGGTTCTTTTTTGCTTTGGTTGGCTTTTTTTCTGTTATGTGTTTTGGAGACATTAAAATTTGCAAGCAGCTAAAACCAGCAAACCTGGCTGTTATTTATTTATTCATTCATTTTTTTACTCGTTTTTTGTTTCAGCAGGGAACTGTTATGTTTCTTACAAATTGCGTGTGCTTGACCTAACAACGATTTGTGCGTGTAGAGGAACCATCTTGGGATTAGATGTTACATTACTGTCTCAAGCAAATTAGCGTTGGCAGCTTCAGGTTTAGGACTTTTTTGATTTCTTGAGGTCTCTGTGGAATGTTCTCGAATGTTCCACTCTGTCTTCCAAAACCTCTGAAGACTGACGAGAGATCAGACTTTAGCGGTAACACTGAGCAGAGGTGAAACAAAACTGCGGTGAAACCCGCCCGACAAGGTCGTCATCACTAATGCGGTGGCGAGAGCCATTCTCAACACTCAGAGGGAAACGGAAAGAGAGAGAGGTAAATCGAGGCCGAGACCGAGGAATGGAAATAGCGCAGGAAGAAAAGCAAGAGGCGCAGTGTACTTCACACATGAAAGCCTTGATTCTGCCACTCATCACCTCTCGAGCGCGAACAGGTCAGGAGGGAGCTAACAGACGCCGGTCGCGAGACTGACACTCCAAAGCACTGGTGGAGAGGAGATCTGACTAGAGATCGGCTACTTATTACAAGCTGTGGGAATCAAGAGCACCTTGTTTTGGTTGTAGGGACGCACTGGGCCGCAGCGGTTCGATTGTCTTGTGCGTGTTAGAGATGGAACAATCTAAAGGAATGCCATTTTCTTTGTGGGCTTTGCAAAACTTTTTTTTTTTTTTTTTTTTTTGTTCTCTGTACTGTTGCAAATCCCAGAGCTGCTAGCCTGTGCCAGAAAGCGTGTGACATACTGTAGCAGTAGTTGAGTAACGAATAGTAGAAACATCAGCGCTCAACATTACATCTCAAATCATGCCTTGAAATTAGTAGATCTTATTGCTGTCTTTGGCAAGGACATCAACTGATCGTTCAGAAAAGGAACACAAATCCACATGAGAGGAATGATACAGAAAAATGGGCTGGCTGGAGCTAAACGCCCTAAATTCATTATCCACTTTTTTTTCTTCTCAAATTGACATCCACCGCGAAAATAACTTTTGATGACTTTTTAATGCGTTTTTCTTATTAGTTAAAACTTTTATTATATATATTTTTTTCTTGTAAATATTTATTTTATTATTTACAACTTGTTTCTGGTAGCATCGATTGTATCTTGAATCTAGTGAATGTAAAAAAGAAAAAAAGGCATTGTTGCTTAATTTCTTGTTTCAAAAATGTTTATATCTTTTAACTCGAAAACTAGATGAAGACATACTCATTAGAATAGTTTATTGCAGTGTGTTTTATTGCAACAAAAGTTGGCAAATGCTTTGGTGGGTTTCACTCTCTCCTTATGCAAATAGATAGGAGCTGAGCTTGCATGACTAGAAAACAACTGCCTGAGGGTGTTACCCAGATCCAAAATGGCCGCCAAGTATGCTGACTTGCTTAAAAAAAGCCTTTGCTTCACAGAACTGCACCATCTGATACCCATCAGCCCCATATGCAGGCCCTCCACCCCTTCAATCAGAACAGAGCCTCGTTGTTTACACCCATCTTTGTTCTGCTACATCTCAAGTCTTTCTCCTCCTCCTTATGCTAAGTGTTTAGCCTCCGGCCGTGTGGGATGTTCTTGCTCTCATTCTTGTGTTTTTGGTTTTTTGGGTCCACTGTCATGTGCATAAACTAGTGGCTTTGAAACTGGCCCAGTGGCTTCCCTGCTGAGGGCAGAATTTCCCCGCAGAGATACTTTGATGATAATGACTTTATGCTTTGGGGAGCCTGTTTTATGACACATTGTGCCCAGACACCCGCTATCATTCAACGCACGGTAGAGCACTGATCACAGGACTGTGAATTAAAGGTCAGCTTCCCACCACCACAGGCAACCAAAGGTCTAACACACCTGGCTAATGTTGTTCCTCATGCTCATCTTTTTTCTTTCTTTCTCAGCATAATGGGTGTTTATGCTTGTGAAGCATTAGCATAGGGTTGACTGTGGAACTTTTGACTTTTTAATGAGAAATGAACTAATGTTATATTTTAGTGTTATTTTCTAATAGAATTATAGATTTTATAAATCTTATAAACTTGACTTATTATTGTCATATTTTCCTTTTTCACTTTTTGTTAGTTCTTTTTGTAATGCTTTTTTGTAAGTGTTATTACTTCAACTTAAAATATTAGAGGACAATAATAATTGAAAAAAATACTTTTACTTTATCCTTTTAGCAAAAACATTTTTACCATTTTTAGATAACAATAACACTGGTATTCTTTAGCTCAAAATTTAAACATTTAAATTTACTTTTACACAGAAATATGACATGCATCAGAAAAGCAATCATACTTTTGGTAACATCATACAATTTAATTTAAAAATAAGAATGCATAGTGCAATTCCAATGCATTTTTCTTCATATTGAAATTTTGATCTTTTTTAATATATAAAATATTATAAAATAAATACAGATATATTTGTCAGGATATTTTTCATCAGAGAAAAGTTTACTTCTAGTTAATGTATGAAAAATAATTGACAGTTATATTGGCAATTTACCAACATATCTTGCATTTTTATTAAGTTCTGCTATAAAAAAAAAAAAAAATAGTATTTACTACTTAAACTGCTTGTCACTTGTCTCGGTCGTAGGCAGAACAGGATGGACTGTTACTATAAATAAAAAAAAAAAAAGATTTTTCATATTTCATTTACTAGATTTACGACATGACACCCCACTCCCCCAACTTCAAGCCATCATCTTGATGTAGAACATGCAGAAAGCCGTGTAAGATGAGAGAGAGAGAGAGAGGGCTTGAAAGAACGATGCAGAAAGAGTTGGAAGATGCCGGAAAGGGCTCGCTTCAAAGAAGCACATCACAGGAGGTTATAGAAATGAAGTAAACAGTGTTCGTAGCGCTTAGATCTGCAGTAACCACAGCACCCAGAGGCTTGATATCCAGCTCTCTTGGGAGCGTTTCAAAGCCCTGTTTTGAGCTCGTCATGGAAGCTTACATTTCTTTCTGCTTGTCACTCACTCTAATTCCCTCCTCTCCTGGCCTTCTTGTTATTGATTGCGTTCACAAATTAACAACACTCGAGTTTATTGTGGCCCACTTTCAGTTACTTCCTCTCGAATTTCGAAATTTCTCATGCGATGGCAGTTCTACGGGTTTTTAACAACTGTGGATTCGCTGAACATCCGATGAACTCATTCACATTGGGTTTGTTGTGTCTCTCGACTCTCCGAAGAGTCAAAACCAAATGCGGTCCAGTCTGGCAGAGCTTTTCGCCAGTATCCGTGCTTTGCAACTCAAACCAGATCCAGGATCGGGAGCTCGGGATCAGATGGTGGGGGTTGGGGGGAATCACATCCGCATGTTCTCATTTCTTTAATAGACTTCCAAGGTCTTTTTTATTGGGCCTGTTTGTTGGCATATGTTGTTTGATGTT
>NC_056702.1:3518426-3518576 GCF_018831695.1 Puntigrus tetrazona
TCTCCATCTGTTTTCTTTCACTATTTAGGTCAGTTTTTGGATCAATGTTAAATTGAAGCCTCATGACTGTTTTTTTTCTGATTTCTGAAAAAAAAACTGGAACTGTTTTAGTGAAACATAACAATACCAAACATATTTAACTGTATAATG
>NC_056702.1:3518651-3521043 GCF_018831695.1 Puntigrus tetrazona
TGTGACTGAAATTCAAATATAATACATTCCAGCTGAAATTAAATGTTTTTTAATAATTATTTTAGGTATAAAAGTATCATCTTAATTACTTTTACAAGTGACTCCAGCATCTTGTTGATGGCTACAGTTGTTTATTCCCCATCCGTTTGAAGAACAGTTTTTCAGTTTGGATTCATTTCCTATACACTGTACATCATCCATCCATATCTGTCCTGATCCTGGTCCAAAATAAGCAGCGCTCTTTGCCTCTGTAGCATCTCCACATCCCGTCTCTCTACACACCACTGCAGCGTCTGTTAGATCCCAGCCGTCATCACACACGGTTCCCCATGTTCCATTATGAAGAACCTCCACTCGTCCAGAACAAATGTCATTGCCATTCACTAACCTGACAGCTAATATCCACACAAATAATAGAAAGACACAAGTTATTGTTGTATGTTTATCCCCAATATGTTTATACACTTTATTGTATCTTGTAATTGAAAAGGGACAGTGATATATGACATTTGAAAGATATTCCTAGTATTTCTTCTAGAAATGTAGAATATTTCATCTGTCAACTGACTCACAGCTGCAGATGACTCCAGCATCTTCAAAATGGCTGCAGTCATTTATTCCGCTCGTCCTGCAGTTCATCAGTGAGGATTCAGTGCCAGCACAATTTACATCATCCATCCACATTGGTCCCGTTCCTTGTCCAAAAAAAGCTTCAATCTTAGCTTCGATCACCTTCCCACAGCCCAGTTCTCTACACACCACTGCAGCGTCTGTTAGATCCCAGCCATCATCACACACTGTTCCCCACTGATCTCCACGGAGAACCTCCACTCGTCCAGAACACTTGTCATCTCCATTCACCAACCTGACAGCTGTCATCCACCCATAATGTCAGTTCTACTGCGTTTATTTTGAAACAATATTTATTAATGAAATATCTGAATATTTTTGACTCACTCAGACAGATGACTCCAGCATCTTCTTGATGGTTACAGTTGTGTATTCCCCATGCATTTGAAGAACAGCTTTTCAGAGTAAATTCATTTCCAGTACATAGTACATCATCCATCCATATCTGTCCTGATCCTGGTCCAAAATAAGCTTGACTCTTGGCCTCGATCACATCTCCACAGCCCGTCTCTCTACACACCACTGCAGCGTCTGTTAGATCCCAGCCGTCATCACACACTGTTCCCCATATTCCATTGTGAAGAACCTCCACTCGTCCAGAACAAGAGTTGATGCCATTCACCAACCGAACAGCTGTTGTTCACACAAATAATATAAAAACAATGTTTTTTTTTATTTATGTACTTTACAATCTATTTATTTTTGCGGGGAAAGGGCATGGCATTTGGAATTCTTTCAATTCTTCCATTCAGCACATTCCATAAAAAGAAAATGCGCAATATTAAAACAATAGTTCAGTTCTATGATTGTTTTGACTCACTGTTGCAGATGACTCCAGCATCTTCATGATGTCCACAGTCATTGATGCCCCATCCATTTGTCCTGCAGTTCATCAGTGAGGATTCAGTGCCAGCGCAATTTACATCATCTAACAATATTGGTCCTGATCCTTGTCCAAAATAAGCAGCACTCTTTGCCTCTATAGCGTTCCCACAGCCCATCTCTCTACACACCACTGCAGCGTCTGTTAGATCCCAGTCATCATCACACACGGTTCCCCACTGACCGTCATGAAGAACCTCCACTCGTCCAGAACAAGAGTCTCCATTGACCAATCTGATTCCACTGGTGACAGTTATGGAGCCTGTACATGTTAGACCACCACATTCATTTTTATATGAGCCCTTACTTCAAAAGATATTGCTACAAGAGATACACAACAAAGTTTTGTGTCATTGTTTTAATGTCCTTACCAAAAAGCAGAAAGAGTTGAACGGACCACAACATATTGTGATATTTCGTATGATATTGGATATGAAATACTCCTCGGTTTATTGTCGGTTTATTGAATTTTCACACAAAGCATTTTAGCTTCATCTTGTGGCTTCTGCTATAAAGAAAAGTGCATACATTTTAAAGCCAATTCAATGAGTAAAAACATGAAAAATGGAGAATTTAANTTATAAGCGGTAAGCTTAAAAAACTGTCATGGATTTTTAGTGTGAAGTTTTATGTAAGTAATATTTAAACACACCTCCTATAATCTCAACTTAACAATACTTATTACAAAAATATTCATTATATTTATATGTTAATGTTTTAAGGTAATACCTGGATGGTCAAGCTGTAACATCTGACATGTTTTCCTGGATTCTACTGTACTGCACACATTAACAGTACTATTTTTAACGTGAACAACATGCAAATATCCCATTCGTACTTTCTTAAGAGAAATTCTGCAGAATGTCATTTGTTTAAAGGG
>NC_056702.1:3521095-3521287 GCF_018831695.1 Puntigrus tetrazona
ATTAAATTAAAAAAAAAAAAAAAAAACACTTTTTGGTATATAAAAGTCTTGTACGTATAAACCTCAATGGCAGGATGGGTTGGCCAGTGTATGCATGTAAACACAAACAAATCTAGAGTTCTAGTGTTCGTGAATGTTGACTTTCCATGTAGTTTACATTTCTTTGCAAATTTGTAAAGGGAGTTTCATGAA
>NC_056702.1:3521387-3521657 GCF_018831695.1 Puntigrus tetrazona
GCCTTAAAGCAGGGATGTCAAACCGGAGCCCTGCAGAGTTTAGATTGAACCCTGCTAAAACACGTGTGTACGTGTGTGTGTGTGTGCGTGTGTGTGTGTGGTACTTGATTAGCTGGATCAGGTGTGTTTAATTAGGGTTGCATCTAAACTCTGCAGGGCTTTCACATCCCTGCTTTAAGGCATATCTCGGTCCCTCGTCCCTTCCTCATCTACTTAGGTTACCATCAAGGAGAGGCCCTTGAAAAACAAAACACTACTACACTTTACTAC
>NC_056702.1:3521693-3534429 GCF_018831695.1 Puntigrus tetrazona
CAGCACAGCTTTACAATCTTCAGATCAGCGCTTGTTCTGTTCAGTCAAGACAGAAATAAACATATTATTATACATAGACTTATTGCATGACTAAAAATATAAAAATACATTAAGAAGATAAATCAAATTCCTAAACTGCATAAAAATATTGCAGAGTGTATATTAAGCAATGCTGTTCCTTGAATAATCTTTGAGTTTAATCCGGTTTTCTCCCCAGTTTGCACACACTGCGATTCAAAACGATTTATAATATCAATGCATCAATGCTGTCTCTAAACTGACTTGTAAGGCAGTTTAGAAACACTAAATCATAGATAACAATCTAACTCTTAACACTCCGGATTTATTTAGACTACTGACAAAGTTCGGCAGTCTTTGCTATTGCTTACAGCTGGACTACACTTTTAAGAGACACAAACTGCACGATTCAGTGTTATTCAATGTCAAAATAAATAAATTGCAATTTAAGATGATAAAGTTCATGCAGCAACTGATTCATTTGATATTCTGAAGTTCTGACCGGTTGAGCAGGAAAAAAACTTCATGGAAGGTTGTGATAAACTCTTACAAAACAGTGTGTGTGAACACATTGCTAGCTGTCCAATAACAAACCTACTAAAATCACCTGGGGTAAAGACCTAATCAAAAATCACCCTTAAGGCATATCTTGCGCACACACACACATAGAAACAATCACAGACTTTCAAAGTATTATATAAAGGTACTCACAGGTGACTTCGTTTCAGTTTTGTATGCAATTGAGCTGAAATATGTGCTGTTAAAAAGACATTTTAACACCAAAATAATCTGCAGGAGCAGCTCGTGTTGTCGCTGCTGTGCCCGTCATCAAGCAGCCGAGGAAGTCAAGCTGAATGAAAGCCCGGGTGCGCCGCCTTGTGGAGCGGAGAGGAAGTGATGCGCATTAAAAGGAAAATCATTTTTAGCGACGAAAAAAAAGTTACTGTGACAATATAAAAATTTCGCATTTTAGCAGAAATAATATCTTAGATCACTAAGCTGAGTAAAAAAATCACAATACATTATACAGCAATACATCAGTATTACATTAACACACTTATTTTTATTACACATTTTTATCTGCCCAAGCCAAAATAAAGCATTTAATTTATTTTTGGTTCAAAACTGTGTCCCTCTAGAAAAGGACAAAACTTTAGAACAATCTAAAATATGGTAATTGGTATAAATATGGTAAAAATGGTAATTATATTTTATATGTTGGTCGTAAGAAAGTGTGCGAAGAGCATTACCAAGCACTGGTTATGTGGACAAGATAATGTACCAAATGTAAATTTTCCCTTTTGCAATTTGCCTAAAAGATGGCTTTTGGTTACAAACAAATGACAACTAATTCATCTCAAAACAACACAACATGATTATAAAAAAATATACAGAGCATAACACTGACATCCTTTGATATTTTAATGACTTCATTGCTTGTTTAATATTGCTAATTACATAGCTTGAGTGAATAGGACACATTCAACTACACTGTAAGAAATTTGTGCTAAAAATAATTAAGTGTATGCATTATATATTAAAATATTATGGTATTACATTTTATTTATTTAATAGGGAATTCATTTACATGTTTAACAGTTTTAATCTCATTAAAATTACAATTTCATTAAAACAAAAATAAATTATTCAGTATGTCAGTTACATTTTCTTGCTGGCTTTTTTTTCTGGGAAACTTCCTGGAAGACTTCTCCATCTTTTTGAGTTTTCCAAGTCAGAGAGAACGGTCTGCTAATGTACAGCTTCTTCTCAATCTATGAGATTCAAATGAATGTAAACACAGAGAATCAATAGTAATACCATCAGCCAGAAGATGTTTGCAGAAAAATGCAGCTTGTCGTTACTCCTGCCACTGCTGACCTCCTCTGAGAGTTTACTCATGGTCCTGGGATCATTTGGGTCAAACATGGGGTCGGTCTGCACCTCAATCCTCAACAGGACCCTAACTCTTGTATCTGAGCGCTGGACAGGCTCTCCAGATGTGGAAAAGGACTCTAAAGAGCAGTGTGGAAGATGAACAATTACATATTTATATAATCTATATAAATCATTACAATAATTCGATATATATTATTTTATGTTTTTAATATATATTACGTTTTTAAATATTTTAAAATTAGTGCTGTCAAATGATTAATCACATCCACATTAAATGCTTTTGTTTACATAATATATGTGTACTGTGTATATTTATTATGTATATATCAACATACACACACACACACACGTATGTATATATTTAAGAAAATGTGTAATGTTTGTATAAGAGTTATATTTATATATAATATAAATTATGTTAATATAAATCTATACATGGAAATAATAAATATAGACATTACACACACTTATATTATATAAACTGTTATTTTTATACATTTGATTGGCACTCACCACTACAAATGACTCCAGCATCATGCAGGTGATCAAGGCTGTAGTGCTGCCAGTGATCTATGTTACACTCTATTAGTGAAGACTCATTTCCAGAACAATCAACAGAATCCATCCATACTGGACCAGATCCCTGTCCAAAATAAGCACCACCTTTCACCTCTATAACATCTCCACAGCCCAGTTCTCTGCAAACCACTGCAGCGTCTGTTAGATTCCAGCCATCATCTGACACGGTTCCCCACTGACCGTCATGAAGAACCTCCACTCGTCCAGAACAAAGACTATTACCATGAACCAGCCTGACAGGGACTTATAACCACACCAATGAAAAGAACAAAAACATGAAAAAACTATGAAATATTTAGCAAAAATTAAAAGATACAGTATGTCTTTTACTATATATATACATTGTATAATGCTTACTGTCATTACTTTTGTGAACAGTGCTTTGGAAATATTATATGCAAGCACACTTTTATAAAAAACTAATAAAATAATAACCTTTTCATGTCTTTCTTTTAGCATACATATCAGTGCATCTGAAAATGTGCATTGATGTTTTTATTGATGAATATGTATATATATTCCATTTAATCTGTAATGCAATGCAAATGCATTACATAAAATAATATTATTTTAGTTTATATTTTAGGCTGTTTTTTCAAGCATGCAAGATAAGCAAATTACAAAACAAGCATCATATATTACCACTTATAAGAGCTTTTCGGATGTTTATATAAAGATCTTTCATTTTAACTTGAATTGACAATTTGCAACTCACGGCCACACATGACTCCGGCATGACTGGCAAAAGAACATTGAGTTCTCCATCCCTGAAACGCACAGGTGCTCAAAGCTGCCTCTTCTCCAGTGCAGTTCACATTGTTCATCCATACTTGTCCTGATGTAGCTCCAAAATAAGCACCAAATGTTATTACTTTAATGTTCCCACAGCCCATCTCTTTACATACCACTGCTCCATCTGATACACCCCAGTCATCATCACACACGGTTCCCCATTGTCCATTGTGGAAAACCTCCACTCTTCCAGAACAAGCATCAATGCCTTCTGCCAGCCTTAAAACAGCTGATCGCCATGCAGGAGAAAACAAAAGAAGTGGCATGCCATTACAATCATATTGATTGTTGTTTACAAAAAAATATAAGAAGTTAATTTCTGCCACGGAATTACAAAAAACATAAGATAATTGCAACTTTTAGACTTTTTTATTCTGTACTTTTTCTTTTAATTCTGAGTTTATATCTCACAATTTAGATTTTTTTATTTTCAGATTAGTGAGTATTAGTATCAAGTTGTAATTATAGAAAAGATTCTGACCTTATTTTTTTATCTAAATTCTGAATTGAAATCCCACAATTCTTTTTTCTAAAATCTAACAATTATTTTTTTCTTAGAACTGCGGTTTCTATCTCGTAATTCTTTTCCCTCAGAATTGCAGGAAAAAAAATCTGACTTGTGAGACAACATCTTGCCGTTTGTAGTCCATGGCAGAAACAAGCTTTTATAAAAAGCCTTCTTTCAGCAGTTCACTTACGCTGACAGACGACTCCAACATCCTCTGAATGATCGCAGTCATTTACTCCCCATTCATAGTGTTCACATTTGCTCAATGCATACTCATTTCCAAAACAGTATACACCATCCATCCATATTTGTCCTGAAACTTGTCCAAAATAAGAAAAACTCTTTGCCTCAATAACACCCCCACAGCCCACCTCTCTACACACCACTGCAGCTTGAGACAGATCCCAGTCATCATCACACACGGTTCCCCATGTTCCATTGTAAAGAACCTCCACCCGTCCAGAACAAGAGTTGATGCCACCCACCAGCCTGGTTCTGGCTGATAAGACAGACAAGAAAATAACATGTCAACTCTGAACACATGATATGTAGTTAAATATTCTGTAAAAGGCTTTGTACTCACGCTGACAGATGACTCCAGCATACAAGTCATGTAGGCACTCCATTACATCCCATTTGTTTCCTCCACCCACTGGACATTCTGACAGCGACGACTCATTCCCAAAACATTTCACCTTAGTCAACAATATTTGTTCTGGACTTTCCCCAAAATAATCGGCTAACTTTACCTCTTTCGCTTCCCCACATCCCAATTCCCTACACACGACATTGGCGTCTAACAAATCCCAGCCATCGTAACACACTGTTCCCCATATTTCATGACGGAAAACCTGCACTCTTCCTGAACAGGAGCTGCTGCCGTCAACTAGCCTGACTGGAGAGGATTCGCCTGGAGTGGAGTTTCCCAGAACTGCACGGGAGAAAAAAACCTTTAAGAATCACAAGTATAACATGCTGCATTTGTTCAATAAAATTAAGATAAGCTCTCACTTTGAAAAAAAATGAGCCATGTTGTACAGAGCAGCTCTGCAAGGAANTTGAAATGTATTGTATGATTTTTATCTAATTTCAAAAACTATAATAAATAAAAATCAAATTGATCATTTATAATAATACTTACATTACACCTTTAGAAAGTCATTGTATTAAAACAGATGACTTTAACTTTGGTTAAAATTGTTTATGAAAAGATATAACACATGACATACATTATGAACAATTAAGATTATGAAATTAAAATACATAAAGGCTTAGGTAAGACGTTCCCAAAAATTGCTATTTTATACTTCCTTTATAAATTCATGAATATAAATAAAAAATGGACCACTGTTTGACATTAAAAAGCCTGTCAAAAGTGTCAAAATTTACTTATTACCTCTATATGTTTACATTTTGCCTACATAGCCTATAAGGATAATACAAATCAATACAATTCTATTTTATGCATGAAATTGTATTTAGAATGAATCATACCTTAGAAGCAATAAATGGAACAAATGAATACACATTTACTTTTAACAATTTAGTAGACAAATAGTAATAGTACATTAAAGATAAATAGTTACAAATATGACTAAGGGGTTAAACCTTTTGAAGTGTCCCATGGATGCGGCTGTCTTCTTTCTGAATATGAAATATAAGTATGTAAGTTGGAGATTTTTAGTACATTTCTCTAGAGGTACATCCTCCAGCACCTGACTCCACCCTACAGATGACTCTGACAAACACACTTTTTTAGTAATTTTAAAGAGTTAAAAAGTAATTTAAAAGAGTAATTTTTTTCAGCACATATACAACAGGTGTAAAAGTCAGCAAACTGAAGAAAGCATGAGCCATGCAAGGCATGACATAAAAACATTTAGTCATAAAAGAAACTATAAGGGATTGATCACAATAGTTATAGCCTCTGTCTCTGAGATTTTATCATTCTTAACTTGTTATTTTCATTCATAAAGCTGGGTTTTAAGGGGCACCAATTTAAGGTCATTGTTATTGTTTGGAACAGACCACACTGTTTAGTATTCCCAAAAAGTTGTCCAAACTTTTGCTCTTGCAAGCAAATAACATGCTGTTTATTTTTCCAATTTAGTTTGGTAGTTCAAATGAGCTTTTCCTGCCTAATTACTTTGACAGGCCCCATTAGCAGGATGCAAACTGTAAATATTTTGAATATTTACCTTTCACAAGCAATCCTGGATTCTTTATGACCACAAAAGTACCATAATAAGACTTCAGTTTCTATGCGTTCTAAGACATTCCAGATCTTAAATTAAAATTTGGCTGTAATTATTCACTGTTGACACTTTACTATGTTTTTGAACTGGGATAGGACGTTTTTTTCTGCTAAATACAATGCACGTGTCTGTCTCAGTTCATTACCCATTGCAAATGGTTTACAAAACTTTTCTGACTCACCAGATGCATTTATGTCATGGATGTTTTTTTTTTTTTTTAACTAAGTAATTATCTAAATATGGTAAAATAGCATGCACCATATCTACATTATTTTCAAGTATAAGGGGTTTTTTTTCTGTAAAACAAGATAATTGGGACCAGAAAGACTACAACATCCAGAAACATAATTGTTTAATCACACATTATTCATGTTTATTATGCAATTATATAAATTAAGCAAATGGATTTGCGTTCATTGAAATTACCATTAAACATATTGCTATTATATATTCATTTATTTAGCCTCAGACAAGTTTATATATACAATATTGGCTATATCAAGTTATATTTTACAATATATATTACATTTATATTTAGCAAGTTAGAATGTGACACAATGATACTTCATCATCAACTACATGGATACATAAAATATTATTGTATGTGGAAATATATGCAAGATAATTATTAATTTCACTCAAAATGTAGCACTCAATGCCCTAGTGTTTGCTTGTTTTCTCCTCCTTTTTCCAGAAATGACCTGAGGAACAACAGCATTGCATATTTTTATTGTGGAAAATATTAAATTAAAGAAAAAATCTTTAGTTTTTTAAAGATAAAATAGAAATTTTACCAATTTGTTATGGTGCAGCTCCTGTTCTCTTATGAAAGATTTTTCCATCGTCCTGAGTTCTCAGTGAGAAAGTCTCATTAATATGCAGCCTCTTCCTAATCTATGAGATTCAAATGAATGTAAAAACAGCACACTAACTGATTAGCCAGTAGATGACAGCAAAAAGTAGTAAAAAGATACAGCTCAATGTCACTCTTTTTACTGCTCTCACCTCCTCTGAAAGTTTATTTAAGATTCCAGCTGAATTTGGGTTGACTTGAAGGTTAGCCTTCACTTCCACCCTCAACATGAATTTAACAGCTGAGTAGATATGACAAAGTTAGATTTCTTGCTCAAATGCACCAGTATAGCTATAGGTTATCAAGACCATTCCTTTTAAATCCTATATGTCAAAAAAGTTTGTTATACCAGTATATTTGAGTATGAAATTTCATGGACATTTTGGGTATTTTCTGGTACTAAAATCAGTGTCTCCATGAATAAAACACATTGCTGCATTACCTCACTTACTAAAATGAAAACATCGGCACTTACATCCACAAATGACTCCAGCATCGTTCTCATGGCCACATCTGTTTGGAGTTGCATTATGTGAACAGCTCATCAATGCAGGCTCACTCCCAAAACAGTTTACATTATTCATCCAAACTGTTCCTGTGCCCTTTCCAAAGTAGGCAGCACTCTTTACTTCTAAAACGTTCCCACAGCCCAGTTGTGTACAAACCACTGCTGCATCTAATGCATCCCAGGCATCATCACACACTGTTCCCCACTGACCGGCACGAAAAACTTCAACTCGTCCAGAACAGGGGTTGGTGCTGTTGACCAGCCTAACGTTATCTATCACACACACGGAATAAGAAAAGTTCACCATAAAGCACATATACAAACATTTCAGTATATATTTACTACATCATATTAAAGGTTTGCTCTCACCCTTACAGATGACTCCTGCATCTTTGTCATGTCCACAGCTGACTCTTCCCCATCCACTTGATTCACACTCTCTTAGTCTTGAATCAGTGTTAGAACATTGTAAATCACTAATCCATACAGGTCCTGATCCCTGACCGAAATAAGCAGCGCTCTTGGCCTCGATCACATCTCCACAGCCCATCTCTCTACACACCACTGCAGCGTCTGTTAGATCCCAGTTATTATCACACACTGTTCCCCATGTTCCATTATAAAGAACCTCCACTCGTCCAGAACAAGAGTTATGTCCATTGATGAGCCTGAGAGAAGCTAACAGCCACATAAATCAAAGTAAAATAAACACATTAGACTTTCCTAAACATCACTTACCCTCAGACCACCCGAGGTGTAACAGGTTCTTTGTCAGAACCAATTTAGATATCACTTGCTCGCCAGTGGATATGCTGCAGTGAATGGGTGCCATCAGAATGAGAGTCCAAACAGCTGATAAAACATCACAATAATCCACAAGTAATCCACACCACACCAGTCCATCAATTTACATCTTGATAAACAAAAAGCTGCATGTTTTTGACATTGTATTGCATTCTTTTGTACAAAAAATGTCTCTATATCAGAAGAGAAATATGCACAAACCATGCAGCATTTGCAAGTGAAAACAGTTCTAAACAAATTGTTGGTGCATTTTAAGAGAGGATGGACTTTTTCAATCAAGGAAGTGATATTATGGGTTCTGGAGTCACATCTTGCCAGATGCAACAGTTTAATGACAGATTTGTTGTTTATTAGCTTTTTTACAAACATGCATTCCATTAGATGTTAATTGATGGACAGTGGTGTGAGTTACTTGTGGATTATGTAATGTTTTAGAAACTGTTTAGCCTTTAATTCTGAAGGCAATTCACTGCAGAGAAACCATTGTTGAGTAAGTGATGTAATGCAAAAAAAAATGAAAGAGAGAGTGTAGAAAATCAGTGGATTGCACTCACGGTCACAGATGACTCCGGCATCCCTTGAATGGTCATTAATTTCCGTTTTAAGTAATTCACAATCAATAAGCATGGTCTCATTTCCAAAACAGTTTATACCAAATATTTGTCCGACACCTTGTCCAAAGTATGCACCACCTTTTGCCTCTATAGCATCTCCACATCCCATTTGTCTACACCCAACTGCAGCATCTGTTAGACCCCAGCCATCATCAAACACTGTTAACCACTGACTGTAAAGAAAAACCTCCACTCGTCCAGAACAAGAGGTGATGCCATTCACCAATCTGATGTTAACTAATGGCCACAAAAACATGTGTGTTACAAGTGAACAATATACAGTTAATTATGTTGATTTTGTGTGCAAGATTTTGTACTCACGTTGACAGGTGACTCCAGCATCCTTCTCATGTCCACAGTCGCTCTGTCCCCATCCCAGGGAATTGCAGTTTCTTAGAGTAGAGGAACTGCCACACTGTACATTACTTAGCCATACAGGTCCAGATCCTTGTCCAAAATAAGCACCACTCTTTGCTTGTATAGCATCCCCACAGCCAAGTTCTTTACACACTACTGCAGCGTCTGATGGATCCCAGCCATTATCACATACTGTTCCCCACCGGTCATCAAAAAAAACTTCAACTCGTCCAGAACAAGAGTTAGAGCCATTCACAAGTTTAACAAGAGCTAATGGCCGGACAGATGAAACATAAAAAAAAGAGCTGTTAAAACATGGAGGATAGTTTACTTAAATACAGAATCTTTATTCTAGTTCTTCCCCTACAAATTCAATGTGTTGTCTTGGTAGCCTAGAGTTAAATGATAACAAAGTTTTTAATTTTTGGGTTAACTAATATTCATTTACAATATTCTTTTAGTATTCTTATATAGACCAACTTACATTGACAGATTACTCCAACATCCTTGTAATGGACATTGTTAGATTCTAATCTGTTGGACTGACAGGCTGCGAGGGTGAGCTCATTTCCAATGCAGTTGACATTATCCAACCATATTATACCCCCACCGGCTCCGAAAAAAGCAGCGCTCTTTGCTGCTATAGCATTTCCACATCCCATCTCCCTACACACCACTGCAGCGTCTGTTAGATCCCAATTATTATCACATACTGTTCCCCACTCATTGTATCCACTGCGATTATAGAAAATTTCCACTCTTCCAGAACAAGCACTGAAGCCATTTTCTAACATAATTCTGCCTGAATAACAATGTAATGAGAGCTGTTGTTAGTGGATTATATTGTATGCAGTTATATAAACTGTAGTTTTATAAAAAAAAAAAAAAGAGACTTGTGACTCAATAAATATTCTGGGTTATTTTTTTACAACAATATTACTATGCACAGCATTTGTGGCTTGATGTAAATTAACCAAATTATATCCACTGGAATTAAGTGCCATTTAAATTGCCATTACTTATTTATTTATTAAACTGAATAATTCATACAAGTGCTTGAAATATAAGCAACAAAAATGTATGCTTGATGTGCCATGAACAAAGGAGTTAAAATAATTAGTTCTGTGGTAATCAACATGCACCCTTAATGTTGTGTGTAAAAGTTTTTATACTCACGTTGACAGGCGACTGCAACATCCTTCTCATGTCCGCATGAGTTTTTTGCCCATCCCTGTAAATTACATTGTCTCAGAGTTGATTCGGTGTTAGAACATTGTACATCACTTAGCCATACCGGTCCTGATCCCTGCCCAAAAAACCCACTGATCCTTAGGTCAAAAACATTCCCACAGCCCATTTCTTTACATATCACTGCAGCATCTGAATAATCCCAGCCGCTATCGCACACTGTTCCCCACTGATCATCATTGAGAACCTCTACTCGTCCAGAACAGAAGTGACTGCCATTCACCAATCTGACAAGGGCTAATGTCCACATAGAGCAGAATCAGAAAGAATCATTATTGCACTCATACAGCAACATCAAATGAAAATATATATTAAATGAAATACCAGCAACTTACAGCGACAGATGACTCCAGCATCCTTTGAATGGTCACAGTTAAACTGTCCCGGTTTCTTAGAGCTGCAACTGCTCAACGTAGACTCAGTTCCAACACAGTTAATTTCGCTCAAAAATATGTTTGCCCCACCTTGTCCAAAAAAAGCACCACTCTTTGCCTCAAAAGCATCCCCGCAGCCCATCTCTCTACAAACCACCTTTGCATCTGACAGATTCCAGCCATTATCACACACTGTTCCCCACTGATTGTTATAGAAAACCTCCAATCTTCCAGAAAGAGTTATTACCATACGTCAGTATGACTGATTCGGATGAACCTGAAATGGTATTGTAGAATTTCATGTTAGAGAAAAAATATAAAGAATTAAAAACACTGGCATTTTCTTTAAAAATATGCTGTATTGTGTTAGTAGTGCTACTTACTCAAAGAGAATGAGACACATGGAGCAGAGCATTGTTGCTTGACACTAAATATATGAACACCACGGGATTTGTCTGGGAAATTACAAACAATTTCCACTTCCACAAATCTAAAAAAGATAACATTAAAGTTGGAAGCAGTAAGAAGTACAAAAATAGATTCTATTATGTATTAAAATCTATATGCACTAAAAACTGAAATTTTAAAAAGCACCTGCAATGTTCACTCCTGCTTTTGTTTTTCTGTCCCTAAATTTGCGGGTCCACTCTTGTTAAAGAACATAATTAGAATGAAGCATATTTAAATATTGAGGCTGCCTCCTTCTCCATGTTAGGTCAAGGTTGAGGTTTGTTATATCTGTCTGGCATTGGTTCCTCCCACTGTCAAAACACCTTTTTATTACATCCAAGATTGTGAAGTCAATTGTGTCTCACATATGAGCATGACATTGAAAAGCAAATGCATTTAAGGACATCACTGCATTCCTGAAGCAAACATAATACACATATTCCTTTGAAATTTAACATATAGGTTAGTCATTGTAAATGCAACTGGCATGTCTGAAATGAAGAGTGTTTCTCATGCCTTGTGCTGCTTTAAATACCATTCAAATGGGATCTTAAATATCTTAGATTTGCTTTACTAAGTAAGTAACTTTGCATTCAGTCTTAAATTTGACCACTAATCCCTCATGGTCCCAGGTCTTAGTATAACAAGTATAGCACTTTTGTCTGTCCTTTTACCAACAATTTACATAGAAAGGCCATTTTTTTTCATTCTTATCATTATAGTCTTTATGATAATTAAGGTCTGATTTAATTATCAAATTTGTATTTAACTTATGACCACTGAGACCTCAAAATTGCATTCTATTCAAAAGAGTTCAGCTATTATTGTGGTGTCTGTTGTGTTGCTTATGAAGAGATTAATGTATTACCTGCTAATAACCTTTTGTTTTTTATCCCAGAAAGGTATTTCAAACAAAGAGTAAGATTTTTCCTCAGCAAAAACGGCTAGAGCGGAAACATGGCTGCGAGTCTATGCATCTCTCTTTACAATAACAATTAGCAATTTAAACTGTATTTCAGTATTTAAATAAAAAAGTGACTGTTGTAAAATAAGCACAGTTGCAGATTTTTTTTTACTTTTTTTTAACCGTGTAGCCTATTTGCCTTCAATATTACTGAGGCATATCCAGTGTGAAATCCATAGCTCACACTAATCAGCTTTGAATATTATTCAAATAACATTTGAATAATTGAAGGGTTTTAAAACAACTTACTTTGCTGGATGAATAATTCAAAGTACTTGTAAACGGATGTCCTCTGAATAGTGTGTGTGAAGGGTCATGTGTTATATTGTGCGCTTTGTGGATGCAGTGTGTGGTGTAGATGTCTGTGAGGGCAGAGAGACGCCAGTGATCTTTTAAGCTGTCCTCACTATCCTCTGAAGGGTCTTGTGATCCGATTCACTGCAATTCCCAAACCAGGCAGTGATGCAGCTGCACAGGACGCTCTCAATGGTCCCTCTATAAACATAGTCAGGATGG
>NC_056702.1:3534529-3539218 GCF_018831695.1 Puntigrus tetrazona
GACACTTCAAATCAGCATTTTACATGTCCAACTAAATACATTTTTAATTAATCTCTCTCTGGAGAAATCTTAAACATTAACACGCTCGTGAAATTAGAGCCCGCGTCGATATTTTGTATGTGTTTGAATAATTCATGTCTTCCCCGCTGCTCCAACACTTGCGGAAGACCAGTAAATATAAACATCAAACAAGATGTTTTTACATGCATCGCCTTCTTGAATATTGCATCATTTCATATTTGCCTGTAATTAAAATGCATTGAATATTGATNNNAAAAAAAAAAAAAAAAAAAAAGCATCCGCAAACCTGAAGACAAGGGCATGGAGTATTTGTCGGTGTGGCGTCTGCGCATGGCGCCCATGCTGGGGACGTTGGCGGGGCTGAGAACGTTGGGCACCTGGGGCATCTGGGAAAGGGGCGTGACTGGAGCGGTGGGCGTGGTGGGCGTCTGAGGTAAGTTGGGGGGTGAGACAGACGGGAGGTTCTTTGACATGGTGACGCTGGAGACGAGATTCAGCTGTAGAAGAGAGAGAGAGAGAGAGGGATTTAAACGAGTGCTGGCTCATTCCTACAGCTGTGTTTCCCCTAATAAGCAAAGGAGGAAGCAGCCAATCTGCACTAATTACAGGATGAAATTGTATCATAAGAATTCTAATTAGAGCACGCTGTTAAAGATTATCTAATGATCAGGCTGCGAGTTATCCCGGCCCATCTCTACCCCATAAGAGCTCCCTGGATGCAAAACACACACGCGGTGAGAAGAACATCACCTGGCTTCCTGCCATAACCTGGTGCCTCGCTAGTGATCCATCTCGCTCTCTTCCTGTCTTACCACCCAAACACAGTCAGTTTTTTTTTTGAATCGATATGCACCTCCACTTTTTTCACCCGAGTGAAAAATTTCACCCTGACCTATAGTCTCGCCGTTAACTCCTTCAAATGGCAATGACATCATTACATATTCAAACCAAATTGCTTTAATTGTGATTTGGCAGGCGGAATTCCGGTGCTGTCGGAATTGAAAACGACCGCCGGTTGGACATCAACAATCGTTTGTGGCACGTGTTGATAAATACGATGAAATGTCAAGCCGGCTATTCTCCGGCGGCTGCTCTATAGACAATTATAGCTCCACTTAACGATAATGAGATAATGCCAACACACAGAGTGGCACGCACTATACCACTTCGTGAGAAATCAATGACTCCTCTAGGGGAATGTTGTATCCTGGCTAACGACTGGAACTAAGACCTCGAAGGGAAATTAATGCCAGAGACGCACTGTCTACCAGAGGGATGCCTTAACAAAAGGGTAAACGGTTGTGTTGTTGACATTACATTACATGCTAAGTAAATACTTCCGTCTTAAAGTCAATAAGAAATAAAAATAGACCCCTATTACTTGTAAAGGTGTTCCTGGTCTTACTACGAAAAATTAATTGTTGCCCATTATACAAAACAAATGCAATAGAATAAAATAAATGCTGACATTTTCTACAACAAATATTCAGTTTCAAAGATACTTTTTTTGTCACTGTTACAAAAATAATATAAAACTAGCTTTGTTATACTGAAGGCAAATAAAGTGTTTATGCTAAATGCATTGCCATTTGTATTCCCATCTTTGTCCTTGCTTGCAAAAATGCAGTTTGATGCATATAATACATTGTATAATTTGTCAGGGGCCGGGTCACGGCACTAGATTTGTGGATTGTCTCTCTTAATATCCTTCTCATTGCGGCCAAACCACCACATCAGCCCGTAATTACACACTACTCCTCTAAAAAGGTTCTGATACACTGTCAAACACAGCAAAAAAGCACTTCATAATAAATCCTATCAGTAGTGAGCGAGCGGGGAAACGGATAGAGAGCGTGCGGCATGTATATTTAAAATGTTAAGACAAGATTTTCCTCCCCTCTCCTCACCTGGTTATGGCAACAAGCGTAACATGTTTGCAGGCATACAATCTGGTGTTTGCAAAATGGAATTTATTAAAGCTTAACTGAGCAGGAGTGAATGAGACACAGGGATCAGCCCTTTACTACCGCTGCTCATCTGAATATATATTCAAGGTTGGCTGAGAGGAAAGGAAGGGGTTGGGAAAAAAGAGCCCCTCATTATTCAGGACTAGCAGCCTTGGTAACTTTGATTTTCAGCCATCCATGGCATGGCCAAAAGGTAACATTTAATGAAGTGCCATTCAGAGTTTAAATGGGGTCGTATAACAGTGTACCAGCACCTTGTGTTGGGCTACTGATAGCTGTTGAGGGTTTGCTGGTGCTCATTTTGTCGTGCTAATAAATTCGCACTATTAATATTTATCAAATGTGTGGGACGGTTCTCTGTCGGCCCTGTGTGTACAAGGGCGTGAAAGTACCGCCATATTATCTGTAACATCCTTTTTGTGGGGAGGATACATGTGTTCTCTTTTGTACCTGCGAAAGCGATAACGTTAAAGCATTTGCGTGAGCCCGGCACTTGCACTAAGACAAAAAGGAATGAGGCGAAAAAAAAAATCACAGACCCTCGCTGATTATTTAAGAACTCGCCATTAATTGCTCATCATCAAATGCAATTAGCAGTCCTTTCATGTGCAGTTTATGTAATGTAATACTTCATTAATATTATTCATTCATATGCGGTCGTGGATTATAGGCTGAACGTTTTTTATTAGAGTCGATTTCACCGAGCTGCTGGAGTTCTGAGGTGAGCAGTCGATTCCTGATGGATTTACAGGATAATTATACTGTCTTGTGATTATCTGCTTTATACGGTGGGAGGTGATGAGAAAAAATTATGCTGGTGGAAATTAGCTACTTGCTAAGCGGCGGCAACACGCTAACAATGTTTTCCCCCACAAAATATTGAATAGCTAATAAGCAATTCCAATAAATAATATTAATAACAGCCTACTCTTTTTTGTAAACACTTTAATTTCCAGCACAACACAACGCGTCTTTTGTATTTTCCCTTTGATTAATGGTTAAGGACATCTTTGGGTCAAATCAGATGTTTTTTGTCGACAGGGATCCAGACAGATGGACCGTTTTCATATATTGCTCCATTTTTCTCCAAAAACACAGCTATATCTCTGAATGTTTACAGATTACGGGTTATTTCTTCAGAGATAATCTTCTCGCAGTTTCCATCCATCATTTCAAACTGTTTGTTTTCTGAAACGAAACGTCTTCCCCCTACTTTAAGTGCGCCTGCGGTCGCGGCGCTAAACAGCTTTTACCGGCCAACAGGTTGTTTGCTGTGCTAAAGCCATCAGAGTGTAATGGCTCTGCGTTTTTGGCTGAGATCGGGTGTATGATTTAATGCTCTCTCGGCCCTGATAGGGTCCCAAGAAAGCAGGCATTACAAATCCCATTCTCCTCTCATCCTCTAGCCGTGTTTAGAGAGCTCATTTACCATCCGAGTCCTGTTTACTGTACGCGTACCAATATGCACTCACCGGTTTTGGTGATGGTTTGGGCTCTGAGGGCCTCATGTGCAAGTGTGCCATCATCGCCTGAAGACGCTCACGTTCTTTAGAAAGCTGTTAGCAGAAAGAGGGAGGGAGAGAGAGAAAAAAAGAAAACAGACCGGTTTTAGAAATGAGTGATTTTCCCCAGACTACCACAGTAATACATCTTGTTATCAAGCTTGTCTGCTTGTAATAAATCCTGCATACAGCCGGACCGGCCTTCTTTAAGCTTGCCTCAAAGACACAGACATAAGGCAGTGGTTCTCAAGCAGCGGGTCATGACCCAAAAAACAGCCAGAGGTCTTTTTCAGTGGGGTCATGGACAGCTGCAAAACAACAATGCTAAATGCAAATAAAAAATGCAATTAACTATACACTTGAGTATAGTTAGGATAGAACAGTAAACAATCAACNTCAGTTGTTGATGTGTAAATTGATATGCAAATTTTGTCATGCAACAAAAATGTAGAAATCTATAGAAGTCTTGGCAATATTAATAAATAGCATTAATAAATGTTCTCTTATAGATCCTTATTATAATGTATTAAGCATCGTAAACGTTATGTCTTTACAGCATGTATTAATAATATTATTTTTTTGAAGTATGTGTGAAAATTCACATTAACCAAGATGAATAAATGCCGTAAGGTTCAGGTACATAGCCTGCAAAAAGTGATTCCCTTTTATTTGTGATTTTGAGGACATCTTTGTTACTTATAGATGATAAGAAGCAGTTTTGTACAGTGCTGGATGCTTGATGTCCTTGGGTTCTGAAGCAAAACCAGTTGAGAACCACTGAGAGCGAGAGAGAGGCAGATTAAAGCAAAGATAAGAGAACCATTCCTCGTGGTGCGGTGCTGGAGAGCTGAAGGTGGTGCTCAGAGGTCACGGAAAACAAATAGCACTTCATCTTTTTGTCAATAGCAGAATTTAGGTCAGCAAAGCTCTGACAGTAACAAGCTACTCAGGCCATAAATTAGAGGGTCCTGGTCGGCGACTCAAAGTCCTGTGGACACTGTTAGGGCTGGACTGGATCTAGCAGCTGCCGAGAGGTGAAGGGGTCCCGCAAACAGAGTGCCAGTCGGTCCCGCCTCCCTGCCTCCTCCCGGGTCCTCCGAGGTCCAGTTAGTGCCCCGGCGATCTGTTATCATCAATCTAACTCACAGAGAGTGACAGGGACCGGCCTGCATGGCGTACCGCCTTGAACTCCGCCGGTG
>NC_056702.1:3539225-3539629 GCF_018831695.1 Puntigrus tetrazona
AAAAAAAAAAAAATGCCAAAAAGAGTGGAAAAAAGCCCAGAAGGACAGAAAACAGCAGCGCTGCTGTAATTGGTCACAGTGTAAGCACGCCGGCTTTGTGGTATCAGCGAACAAGAGAACAAGTCAAGGGAGAAATCGTGATGTCCGTCTGTTATTTTACATATAAACAAGAATTATTCATTGTTCTGTTTCAAGAGCCCAACAAATAAATAGGGAGGGTTTCGCAGAGCGTAAAAACCTTTAAAGGTTGAGGGGAACGCTTGGCTTGCATTCAGATGGGCATCACGAAGGCTTAGAGGAGCCCGGTCAGAAAGCAATCCGCACTACAAAGGCGAGGCGGCTCTTTGCGTGCGCAAACGCAAGGGAACGGGCAGATTTGCATAAAAAAACAAGCATAGGCCTCA
>NC_056702.1:3539729-3540534 GCF_018831695.1 Puntigrus tetrazona
AAAAAAAACAGTTAAAGTTGTGAACAAGTTTGTGAAATCAAAATCAAACAAAACATGTTGGGTACTGAACACCTACTTGTCACAATCCAATTGATGCATAACATCCAGTCTTGGAAAAATCACACATGCTGCATGTGAACGCCATTTCATGTTGTAATAGTTCGCCCCAAAAAAGAAAAGTCTCACCTTCGTATTATTCTAAGCCTGTATGACACAAAACGACGCTAAACCAAATTGATATTGACGGTATGTACGCCGAAACACGAATAGATTTTTGAAAACACGTGCTTTCGTGTTCAGGTCGACATCAGGGCGTGTAAAAGAACTGTTTCTTTATGTGTGTTTATGCCTATATTCACGTTTCTGTACTGTACCTGTATCTCCAGCTGTTGTACCACTTGCATCTGTACTCGGCACTGGGCAGTACTCCTGTCGTCCAGAGCGTGTTCATTGTTAAGGTGCCTGTAGGCCAACAGGAGAAACAGATGAGAAACCAACCCCTCATACACACATGCACAGGCTGAACTAATAATAGACGGTTGCTGCTGATCAACTACCACTGTTGTTGATGAATATGATTTCTGGATTACAGGACGTCCATCCCATTAGCTTTTAACAAACCGCCACCGTCTAACAAGTGTATCCCTCGCTCGCTGAAAGCTGGTGTTTAACATCACAATAGCACGACTGTCATGCGAATGAGAGGCAGCGCTCAGAACACAACAGCTTATGAGGGATGTTGGCGTACAAAAGGCCTCGCGCAGAGGTTTTGTCTTCTACATTTATCAAGAAATAAATACAATAA
>NC_056702.1:3540607-3546911 GCF_018831695.1 Puntigrus tetrazona
TGTCTGCAGGACACAAAAGAAGCCCGCCATTAAAATAGACCTTTATTCCCGGCAAACGCACGGAGGCGAAAAGGTTTTTAAAAGTGTTGTGATGTTCGGTAATGAGCCTCTATCTAAATTATCATTGGTGACAAACCCACAAAGCGCTCTTTTAGAAGACATGCTTGTGAAATGCCAATGCTGCCACTCTCTTTCCTGTAATTATAGGTTAGCTTGCAGACCCTTCAATGATCATTTACAGTACAACCTCCAGTGCATTAGTGTGAGTATAAATTGCGCACACACACTCGCACGCAAACACACACCCACCCACACCGAGCTAGTTTTAACACTACTAAGCATTTTCTCTATTCATTCTCTATTCATAGCGCAAGCTATTGTTTATGTGCAAAACGCAAAATAACAACGTATTCATAATCCTCCTCAAACACGCCAATCAAAGCAGAGGACATTTGAGAACACAATGGCCGCCGCTACCTTTCAATTACGCCCGTGCCCATTTAAAATTATTTCATTCCATCACGCCTGCTTTTGCTATTGTAACCGTTTCAGGTCTAATGCTCAGATATTCTCCATTATAAATCAAGAGTGAGATAGCACTGAACAGAGAGAGAGAGAGAAAAAAAAAAAACGCCTAGGATGACTGGAGAGTCGATGCCTTTCTCCGGCCCCGTGCCTAATTGCTGTTTCAGAATGCGCATGCAAAGGGGCATTTCATTAATCATGTAATCAAGTCCCTCGCAGGGAACTAATGCTGCAAATACCCTTTTCATTTCAATGCTCATAATGCTATCTAACGCACTTGATGTATGGTGGATGTCATAAATTACAGCTGCTTCAAAAGCCACGACTGGCTAGTTCCGCCGTCCCGACAGGTAGCCCGCTAAATAACACATCTTATCTCGCACGCCCCGTTTCTCATTAGCGGCCATCTAGATCTTAATCTCGTTTCCTTGTTTCTTGTAGGGACGCGAGGTTTTCTTTTTCAGTGGAAGCGCGATTCCTCCTCTAAATGGGTAAATAAATGTAATTGTCAGAAAGTGGAAAATACTAGGTTCTTTATGCATTTTTCAAGATAAAGAGCCTCATCGATCATAATTTTGAGGTTTATAAGCACAGATACGAGTATGTCACAAGTCTGAGACATGAAGTCGCAACTGTGAGACAAAGTCACAACTGAAATATTATGTAGAATTATGTGGAAATAGAGGAATTGCTAAAATGTCTGTTCGATACAAAGTAACAAAAGTAAAAAAAAAGAAAATGGGAAAATATAAAGTCACAATTGCACAATTAATAGAAAAAAAATCAAGAAAGAAAGAAAAAAGTGCCAATAGTGTCAAAATTGTTAGCTATATAGTCTAGCCAACAGAATGAAATACAGCACAACAGAGTCTTAAGTGAGTGCTAACGTTAGGGAGAGCTAGTTAGTGCTGGTGATTACATCCAGATTACTGCATGGCTATGAAATATTCAGGCAGTAGGTGTTTGACTATGCATTGATAAAAGCAGGGGGCTAGAGGGGGGTTAGATGCAGTCACCAATATCTCTTAATGAGCCTGTGGCGCTGGGTTTAGTTCAAACAGAGAGGTGAGAGGAGAATGAGACGAGGCCGCCCGCTCGCTCTGAGCAAACATCTCTGGAGCCGCATGTAATTTATGGGTCACTTTATAGGCATATTGATTTTTGTTTTGAGATAGGGAATGAGGGTTCTGATGGTCTAAGAAACATACGGGCAGGTACGCAACGGACTGAGAAGTGCATCGAAAAGCAAAGGCAGAATTAAATCATCTGAGTTAAAGTAGGAATTGCTTAGGCCTGTCCAGCCAACGTGGACAAATCAAATCATTTCACTAATTATCAAATTATTTGCAGTTTCTAAAGGACTCATTGACCTTCAGCTGGACATGGGCTTGATTAATCTAACCAGGGACTTCCTGTTGGCTTTCATTAGTGCCCAGTTTAAGACGTGGTGGAAGCTCGGCAGGTCGCTTCACTGGTGTTAAATGCTATAGGATCGAATAATTTCTCCGCATTAGAAAGGGGAAGATTTTGTTTACCGAGACACACAAAGTCATATTGCATCCACATGGGAAAGACGCTACAGCAAATGGCAAGCCTATGTTGACAGCATGTCAATCTTTATTACAGGCCAGCAGGTATGTCTGCATTTTTCTCTCCCTACTCATCCTGCCTCTTCTCAAACATGTGAGAGGAAATCAATAAGGGAACTAGGGCAGCAATCTGGAGCTTAAACAATAACAAAATCGCCTGCGTGGCAGAACAACATTAGAACGCTATGAATTCATTAGCCCCCTCTTTTAGCTGCACGTAACCCCCAAATAAGTTGCCCCAAATCACACCCGCAAGACGCGTGCTTTGTTGCATTAATACACACGTCTCGAGGTGTACCCGCGTGCTTGCACGCACATTCACGCGCGTCTATTTGAACTTCAGAGCTAATATAACGTGCCAGGCACCTCTTGGCTACCCCTCTCCAGGTGCACAGCGCATGAAAGAGTGCAGAGCTGCGCTTAAATGCTGATCTTGACAACTTTCTCAGCAACACAACAAAGATTACAAAACCGTGGCTGGTTTCTTCTCCGCAAGCTACAAGCCTGTGCAGGTTGGGTGAATCCCTCCGCCCCCTGCTTCCCCATCAAAGGTGCCATTTGAATCTGACACCTATTTTATGTAAACCATTTTAAGCGTGTGTACCTGGATGATACGCAGCAGTGACTGGCATCTCCGAACGACATTAAAAGCTTCTTTCTGACACCGACAATCGCTCCTCCAAGGCACGGCGCCACCCGCCATCTCGCCGGCTCAGATCACTCTGCCTTTTGTGGGAGCGTTTTCATGTACGAGTTACAGTACGGGCGTCTCAGACTCTGGGTGTCTCGCCCCCATTTCTACGAAGATTTGGAGGATGATTGCTGTAATGGCATCCTACTGCACAGGCTGTCAAATAACGAGCGTTTTTATTTAGTTCTCGTCAACCGTTGATTTGCATACCGGCTGAATTTGGCGGGAAATGATCACATGATCTCTGATGCACTCTGTGCCCCAATAAACGAAAGCCAATGGGGTAGATTGGGATAATTACCCCTATACTTTGAGGTGCATGCAGTCTTTTGGTTGACAGTCATGACCAACTAGTTAAATGGTAACACACTCAAAGGCGCTAAATTTTTGACTTGTTTGGAGTGGACGCTTTAGACTGTGTCTAGCTGGTTTATAAAAGAACAGGAAGACGTCGCCACTCTCAAAAGCCGTTTACAAGAATTGACGTGGACATTTACACCCACCAAACGCACCAGATTATTATTTCACAGTTAATTACAGATCTAATTAGAATATTCAAATGAACCCTTTTCTCCATTCTTTGATGGTGAGGCTCTTTCCTCGGAGTGGCAACGTGATAACCTGCAATCTCCAGCACTGCAAACACCTTCTCCTTTGATGTCCCCCCACTCACGTCCCGGCAACAAAGCCGACCAATTACAAATGAGCTAATTAACTAAATTGTTGATGGAGCATGAAGAGTTCATTTCACTCCGTTAGCTGCGCCATGACAACACCGCATGGCTATACGGATTGCCATTAGCTTCTGCCGCTCAACGCCAGCCCATCATCCACTCATGTAGCCGTGGAGATGCACGGTCATTTCTGAGCGACGCCTATGATGAGCTGACAGGCGCCTTCGGGAAATCTGATTCACCATCCGTTTTGTGGATGTACAGATAAGTGCGTGAACTGAGCTATGAAAGCTTTTTAAATTAAAAAAGTAACAAGTAAGCATCTAATAAGCTTTAAAAAAGAGAGACATATAAAGGGAAAATAGTTTTAGGAAAACTGAAATGAATATAAATGTACTTATGGTCTCTTGATGATCACTTACTTCAAAAACTGCCCAAAGTCATCACAAATACTTTCACATCCTGGCCACTTGCACACTCCATGACCATAGAGGGAGTGTGATGCTCCGGTCTCTTCATGCAGCGAACTGAAAGAGAAATAATGAGCATTAAAAAATGTTGGAAAACATGCCGGTGGTACCTTTCAGGATATTATAATCAAAAGTTGGATCAAACCAGCTCAATTTGGTGGACTTGATGCTCATAAAAGCTGAAAAAATACACACTCTCCCTCGACATCACGCCACCTTGTGATTATTGATCCAGAGGATTACTGAGGAGACACGAGTGTGTTAAAAAACACAGAGCCCGGCCAAGTAAAATCGCCCGTCAACATTTTTTCCACAGACTTTCACCTTGTAAAGCCATTACGGACAACTTGTGTAAATAGCAGAAAAACCGGCCCCTGCACTTTAAGTTTCACCAGGAGATTCATTTGCGGTGAAACGGGCGTTTTTAAGGACACAACCTGTTGTGAAAAGACAGTGCGGTAAGTTACGACCGCCAGTTCTAATGGCGCTGAGGGACTAATGTGTGAAAGTGAGGCTAAGCAGACCAGCACGGCACGCGTTTGTGTGCGGCACACGCTCAAACACACACAAACCTCACCGGCTGTTTTACCTTGCCTTTATCGATCCAGCACATCTTAGAAAGCAGCTGGCTCTGACAACACAACACACTCCGTGATTACGAACGACTGTGGACCCGAGAGACTCCGCCAACACACGAGAAAAGAGTCTAACCTATTTCTTAAATTATTTCCCTGTCTCTCTCTCTCTGCTTTTTCCTTTTTCTTCTCTGCCTCTAAAGATATCTCTCTCAAGAAAGGGTTTTCTGTGAAGACGCTACATACTTGAAACCAATTACACAACACATCCACCCCCAGTGAAGTCAGCGGCTGTTGCTATGTACTAACATATGGCCGCTACAGACTGAATAATACATGGAGAAATATGCGAATCTATGTCTTACAGCAGCCGCGGAGCGTATAAAAGGGACGTCGCGCATATAAACGCTCAGGAAATGCCACACCGGCATAGTGTATTCTATTTACATGACAAGCCGTGCCAGCAAAGCAATTTCAAAAGAAAAGCGAGGTATTAAATACTTAATGTACAGTGAGGTGAGCTGTGTGTTCCTGCCACTGAAAGTTGCACCTCCATGCGTTTGATATACCGGAAGGCGCTGCGTTCAATAGTGTGCTGTCTCGGGGGAGATTTCGTCTCATTTCAACTGTTATCCAGACGTTAATAAACTATTGATGAGCAAACAAACAAAAACACACAGCCCTCTCCCTGCAGGAATGAGCATTTTCCTTTTGCAAATGGGGACAAACAGATCGACTGTTCTTTTCGTTTTCCGTGTCGCACATGAAAAGTAGTTTAAATGGCTGCTTGGTTTGTGTTTGTTAACATGCCTTTTGTGTTCATGTTCACACAAGACCCTTTATAGGGAGGTTTGTGATCACATATCTCTGAAAAGGGATTTGGAGTTTGCGTCGAGCGAAACAGAGAAGAGGCTTTTATCCAAAGTTGTTTTTACATGGCTAATCCAGCTGGATCTCAAGGAGCCAATGGTGATCGGGTAAGCGGAAGCTTTGGCATGCATGTGTGTGTTAAAGTACCTCTCTCTCCGGTTGTTGAGGGCCGGGGACTGGCCGTTGGAGATGCCGTGATGGGTGATGGGCGGCGAAGCTTTGGGGTTGCTGGTGGAGGTAGTGGACGAGTTGTTGGTGGTGCTCAGGTCCAGGCCGCTGTGTTTTAGCCCATTATCCTCCATGGCGTGGCTACTAGTGACGTCTTTCCAAAGTTGCTGGAGTTCGGCGGGGCTCAGACCAGCTGCAAGAGAGTCAAACAGATTTACAGACATCATCACGAAACTGTCATCATGAGCTCCCATCTCCCATTTCCAAACAAGCTAGGTAAACCTGTTCTGCTCTGCTGAGAAACTTGAGCATCACACTTAAGCATCTGGAGATAAACCGGTGCGAGATCGACCCGGACACTCATCCCTCGCTTTGTTTCCGTGGTATCCGAAAGTGCAAAGCAACCAGGAACTCATCTGCACATGGTAATGCATTCATAAACAAGCCTCTGTGTGCAGAATCAAATCATCATATAATCCCTTGGATGATAAAATGACTATTCCGCTTCGTGTTGCCCCAGCTATACTCCAATTAAGAGCCATTTTCAAACTATTGTCATCCAGCGCCATTTCGATAAACACAGTAGCACCAGGTGTTTGTTCCAGGAAAAAAGCAAATGGCAACAGCTCGTCTTCCTCAGAGCTCTGAGCTCGCACTGCGAGTCCGTAAACAACAACAACAGGCAAGGAGGGGAGGGAGAGAGAGAGAGAGAGAGAGAGAGAGAGAGTGAGAGAGAGGGGGG
>NC_056702.1:3546924-3547955 GCF_018831695.1 Puntigrus tetrazona
AACTGAAATGGCAAGGAAAATGCAGCAGGAAACAAAAAAGGGGAGTTTGAAAGAGGACGCGGACACACACGCACGCTCTCAGAGGATCACGTGAGGATGTTACCTGGCGGCAGAGTCTGTCCGGGGAGGGTGGGCTGTCCTGGGCCGGGGGGCAGAGAGAGGAGGCCCTGCCTCTGCATGTTGAGCAGGTGCTGCTGCTGCTGCAGTTGCTGCATTTGCAAGAGCTGCTGCTGAAAGACCAGCTGCTGTGCTGCCAACTGCTGCTGCTGCTGCTGTTGCTATAGTGAGAGAGAGAGAGAGAGATAGATAGAGCGAGTGAGCATATACACGCAAAACACTAATCACACACATGGACGAGAAAGTGTGTTCGGCTATACATGCGGCCCAAGTGAAACCTAGCCGCCTTGTTCCCGTCGCCTGTTTGCATGGATCTGTGTGTGAGATGCGGGTGGGAGGGTGTGCGAAGCCCCCTCCTTTCACCATTGATAGTTAATTGTCTTGCATTTCTAATGGTCCATTACAGCTTATGGGGCCACAGGGAGGGGGTGACGGAGGGAGGGAAGCTGAGAGAGATTTACA
This sequence comes from Puntigrus tetrazona, assembly GCF_018831695.1. NCBI lineage: Eukaryota > Metazoa > Chordata > Actinopteri > Cypriniformes > Cyprinidae > Puntigrus > Puntigrus tetrazona. The sequence goes on from NC_056702.1 coordinate 3,547,504, forward strand.
GCACCCCCCCCATCCCCTCCGAGCTCTGTTTACCGCCAGTCGAGCCTCTTGCATAAGCTGACGAAGACAACAACAAAAACAACAACAACAGCAGCAGCAGCAGCGGCGGCGGAAACCACAGAAAAACAATGCAGCGCTTCAGTGATCAAAGCACAGCAACTGTGCTTGAAATCTTTCCATAGATAAAAATAAATCTGTAAAATCAGGTAAACGCTGTTGTTTACCTGCGAACAAAAAGGATTAGCAAAATCACAGTGAACAAAACAGGCATATAAAACGCTTCTTGTGTAAAATGTTACACATGACAAAAAAACACTTCAAAGCAAAGCATTTCATTTAGTGAAATCAAATCGAAAGTCATAATATTTACAGTAAAGATTTTCGGACATTGGATACATCATCTATAAAAATTTTGCATAAACTGTCACATAATGTGGATATAAACTTAAATA
>NC_056702.1:3548055-3554882 GCF_018831695.1 Puntigrus tetrazona
TGAACTAAAATGAAACTAAAAGCACTAAAATGACGTTGAATAAATTAAATTCATAACTAAATATGGAAGAAAAATTTAAGTTACAATAGTAAGATTAAATGGTAATATTAAGAAAAACTCAGAAAAAATCAGATTGAACAAAAATATACATTTTTGATATGTGTACCTTGCTGCAGGCTCTGAATGGGTACTGCTCCTTGGCCCGGCTGTAGGTTCACCAGGCCCTGTCTTTGTAGATTCAGAATGTGTTGCTGCTGTAGTTGTTGCATCTGGATCAGCTGCTGCTGGAAAGCCAGCTGTTTATTCCCCAACTGCTGCTGCTGAGAACGAGAAAGAGAGGGGGAGAGAGAGAGAGAGAGAGAAAGAGAGAGAGAGAGAGAGAGAGAGGCATGTTAAACAACAAAAACGGACGGGAAAAGTGAGAGGAAGAGACTTGGAGAGCTTCAGGATGGAGAGGGCGGGAAAGACGAGACATTCATTGGCTTTTATAAGCCTTCAACCTCGTCCAGGACATGTTTAGATAGGACATATCCTGGAATAGAGATATTTTCCTCTCCAATCACCAAAGCACTTCCTGTGGTGGTAGAAAACAAGCAGACAACAAAACGCTGAGAGACTTGGTTCAAAGTGTCGAAGTGCATTGTGAAGCCTCATGCATTAGGAGATAACGCATTAATCTGGGAGTGACAGTTCCATGTGGTCTAGAACCGACACCAAACACACGCTCACAAACACGCTCGTTCATTCCTGCGTGTAGCAATCTGTTAGTATGCGGTTGGCGTGCAATTAACACGGCAATAAACAGTGACTAACAACATCTGTGCACAATGTTAAGAACAGTTCCAGATTATATGACATCAGATGTTTATCTTTTTACGATAAGGCTTGGTATTTTTTCACTATGCATGAAATGTGCTTTGTGAAACTCTAGAAGCATAACTCCAGAACCCTTTTTCACTGTTTCATAAACAGATCTCAATGTGTATGGATAGTCATCATTCAGCTATCAAGAGATTTATTTTTGTTCCAGCCGACTTCTGGTGACGTTTAACAAAAAGATGAAAAATGAGCAAACCGTTTTATCAGCTATGACATAAGCACACTGTATTCCAAGACTAGCCCTAAACTTGTATAAAAACATGACATGAGTAAGAAAAACCCGTCAGATCTTTAGCCAGAGGCGGGAAGGATCATAAAAAAGGGCCAAGGTGAAAAAAAACCCCCAAAGACTTAAAGGTGATGCGTATAATTAATGATGCTTAGAGTGCCACTGCATGGCAACACTGACTCAACCAATGAAATTTAAGGAGGTGGGGCTTGGACAACACTACCGCTTCTAGTTATAGTTTGATTTTTTAGTTTTTGAAAAAGATGCATCACATTTGTCAAAAGTGACTGACATTTACAAAAGATTTCTAGTTTACATAAAGCCTGTAGTTTTGAATCATGTGACACTGAGGACTGGAGCTTTACCGTCACAGGAATAAATTACATTTGAAAAAATATTAATACATTTAACAAAACTTGTTTTTCTGGCCAAAGTGTGCATGATAACCATTTTCTTTTCGAAACAATCAAGCAACTAGTACACACTTGTTTCTACAGCAGAGAGGTACACATTTTGCGAGCTGNTGTGTGTGTGTGTGTGAGGGTAAGGGTAAGAAGGGTGAGTGCTATGGAATACATGGCATGTGCCGATAAGGTCAGTTGGTGTCGTGGTGATAAATGTCCTCCTTCCTGAACTGGCCTGAGTCGAACCACTGTTTCCAGCGACACGCTTTTTGATGTTCCCTCAATGAGAGATGGGCCTTATCTCCTTTGAGATAACGGTGCGAAAAAAAGTGGAGGGGAGAGAGAAAAATGTTGAAGGAGTGAAGAAAAAATAAAAAAAGAAAAATAATTAAAGGTAGTTTCTTAATCTCACTGTCAGAGAAGTGTTTGAGGCCCCCGCCTGGGGCACAAGATCCCATGGGAAAAGGCCACATGGGTCAACATCAACAGAGAAGAAAGAAAACACAAGCTCTTTCCAAAACCTAGTGAGCTGCTTTGTTCCCTACATAAGCAACTGTCTTCAAAAGCAGCATCCTAACAATCAAAATCTTCATAAATTAACAATCTGAAAACGGCAACAACTCAAACAGCGCTTTGCACAAGAGAATCAACTCTTAACTGTTTCAGTAGCTGCCAAGAATCACCAAAATGTAGATATTTAATCAATTTATTTGGCCGTTTAGAATATTAAGCATTGCAGCAACACACTAGCCATCTATGATACATATTACTATTACTAGGGTTTGAGTACTCTGAGGTGTAAACAATGATTTGTCATGATTATGCACATACTGATTTAAAATTTAGTAACAACATTACAAAAAACAAACTTACGGGCATGAAAAAAAGAACACGCATACAATAATGGAAAATATCAGAGAATTTTCTGAACTTTTTTCTGTCTTGAATCCATACCCATCTTTCTGTGGAGGGCCTAGCTGTTCTCTTCCCTAACTTTTGAGAATGACAGATTCGATAAAAGAGCTAACAGAGAACCTTCGGTTAACACACAACCGAAAGAAGTGAGGTAACGCCAATATTCAGGATGTCTATCTCTCTTCCCTTCCTCCTCCTCTTCATCCCCGTCTTCTCTCTTTTCTCTTGCTCTCCCTGTTTGGATCCCATGGGACACAGTTCAAGTTCTTTAACACATTGTGTCTGCACGCTGTTTACATTAGATGCAGTTGAGTGGCTAAAGCTAGCGGAGTAACAGGCCTGTCAGCTTGATTTATGAGCACATCAAACAGAGTTTGGGCACGCCAGGCCCGACTGACAGCGCTACTTCATTAGGCTGACTCCAGGGTGACTCCACAGCTCAACCGTCAAACTGAGAGAGAGAGACAGAGAGAGAGGTTGAAACAATAAAAAACAGAAAAAGAGCAAAAGTCGGGACTGATGATGCAAAAATGTGTGTGGCCACCATATCTCCCTTTCTTCTTTCTGTCTATCTCACCTCTCAACCTGCTTGTGCTGACTGGCAGTGAAATGGGCGGCAATTAAAGCGTCTTTTACTGAGGGAGAGCATAACGTGTCATCTCTCCATCTTCAACGGCTTTACAAAAACCTGAGAGTTTGAGAATCCAATTTCGATCAATTTCATTATATGAACAGACCACTTGCCATGACTCCTTTATGATAAGAATGACAAATGCCTAAAATATTGACAAAAGTAAATCTACTGACGACAAAATCGAGGAAGTGGTATTATGGCCAGAGATGCGGTTAGCTTCGAGACTTCAGGGGGCACTTTTCCGTGCCATGTGGACCGACAGCATGGCAGAAAAAAAAGAAAAGGGAGGTTTCAGAGGACGAAGGGCTTTAAAAGAAGGCTAGAGGGATGAGAAACACCACACATACTTGTGTTGCTATCTTTCTTCTCCTCACGCCTGACTGCTTCACTTTTAGTCCAGTGCTGTCAGTGCACTCGTCCCGAGGGAAACGCCAAGATACAGCGGACAACACGCGTGTAAACACACACTCACAAAGATGAAACCTCCAACATGGCCTAATATAGTGCATGTATATACGTTTTCCCTTGCGTAGACACTGCGGATAGCATCCATTTAACAGTTAACATTCCACAACAAGGACTGTGTGTTAATATCTAAAATGTAACCTAGATTATATAAGCATGTGAACATTTTTATTAATAAACAAAATCAAATAAAAATGATAAAATAAGGAAAAACATTTTAAAATAAGTAAAATAAAATTACATTTAAATGCTTTTTATTATTTGAGTAAGCAAAGTAGTAATAAAGAACTATAGGTGGTATTATAGCATACTTCTAACCTAATATAACTGTGCAGTGGGGCAGCAGACTGATTTCTTAACGCACACCTTAAGCCTCCACAACATGACTATGACGTGTTGTCCAAGCTCATTAGCATACTCGGCACAGGGCCATATTTTAGTCTGACTAAAGAGGCCCTGAACAAACGTGAGCTGATCCGCGGGGAAGAGGAGCTGACCACTGCCCTCCCAATTTAATTTCCCTGCTCTCCTACCACTTGGAGAGCGCACCATCTCCCTAGCTCCAATATTTAATAAGGGAAAATGTCTGAAAAACTCCTGAGGCCCTGAATAAGGTTAGTCATGCTTTTTTATACCTTTCCCCTCCCCTCTCACTTTTCAATCTTTTTCCCTTTTCTTTTTTTCCCTTGGTCTCTGTCACGTTCCTTGACTATCTGTGAAAATGTCAAGATACTGGATTCATTTGAAGACTGTGCGCATGTGTGTCATTCTGTGTACGTACGTGTGTTTCTGGCACCTCGTGCATTTGCCACGCATTTGCTATATCAGTCACGATGTTGTCTGGGGCATATCTAACGGGTCTTAATCCCTGTCCTCCATGGCCTATAGCATCCACCCCAGCTTGCCCGATTCTCTCACCTGCTATGAAGTCAAGAGCTCATTTGTTTTCTGATCCTCTTAGTCACAAATAGGAACACACTGTGAAACACGCTCAATCCTATACAGCTCAGATGATCATTTTAGGCCTATTTGCTGCTCATATAGGCCTAAACTGGATGGTAGATTGTTCTCTCATTACACTAGTTGAAGGTAGCTAGCTAGTCTCCAAACACACTTAGTGCTGGGGTCTGTTTTAGTTTTTTGATGCACTTTTCTGATGGAATGCCAGAAGACTAGTTAAACCTAAAAGACAATGTAGACCATCTTAAACCTGCAGGGCTCATCTAAATCCTACAACCCTTTTTTTATCTACACAGGCTACTGTACCCTGCATCTTGCTAGCAACTGTAATATGTGCTAATCTCTGCTTTTTCGATTGTCTTTTCAGATATGTAAGCCCATCTGACTGATCAGGAAACCATTTTAACACTAGTTAAGCTAAACCAGTTTGTCACAAGCTTAACTGTAAAAAAATATTTTCTTCCTTGGTATTGTACTCTTGTTTTATAGTATAGAATTACTGAATCATGATGCATTTACTTCACAAGTAAAATTACTTGAGATATTTGTCTTGGATTTTATTTAGATTTTGTTCGTTTTTGTTTAAAACAAGCAAATTCCATTGGATTTTTTGTTCTTTCAGAAAACAAGACATAATATTTTAAGTAATGTTATCTGTCAAGGCATATTAATTCCATAATTTGTAGATATTTACACTAGAAAACAAGACAAAAATACAAAGGAAGTGTTTGCAGTGTTTTGAGATCTTTCTCGTAATTGTGCTAACAGTGAAGGTTAGGAGACTAACCTAAAACAGCTTAAAGAAAACTTTTTTAGGCTGGTTTAAAAATGTTCCTTTCATTTTACGCAAAACTCTGTCCCCTAGTTTCATTTTACAAGCTACTGTAACTTGCATGTTGCTGTGTCAGTAACTGTGTTAGCAGCTATGTGCTAATCTCCGTGCTAAGCAGTCTGTTCATTAAGCCCTCATGAAAACTCCTTGATTAAGTTGTATCAGATATATCTTATGCCACTGACACACAAACCACAAAAGTTTGGATTTCATTTGACCGCCAGATTAGTGCAGATCTCCTCTCCCGCAGTGCGCAGGCAAGCGATTACACCCTAGCCTTTGTTGTGCTGCAGTCTTATCCTCAGTGATCCAACATGATTCCCCCTCACCTTCATTACCCAGATCAGGTCCTTCTCCTCCTCCAGTGCATTAATTGACAATTAAAGAAACTCGTCGGCTCTACCATGGTGGGTTGTAATAGGGATTTTCCACTAGGCTTAGCAAGCGGCGACTTGTAAATTAATACTTAACAAGTATTAGCGGAGAAGCCCTTGGTAAGGTTTGGAGCATGACTTTGGTCAATGGCAGAGAAATGAAAATCCATATTCCCCAAACGTCTTAATCCACATTTTTGAATTGCTTAATACACAAAATGCAATTGAGCACTTGAGAGACTAGGGAAAAAAAAACATGAAGGCATCCGTCTATTTTCTTATTGCGGATTTTATGTAATGCTCGATGATTAGAGCCTTTATAAGGTCTGTGCTGTTCAGCGCCTCACAAAATCAGTCACACAATCATGAGAATACAGTTATTGTGGTTTCAAGAGGAACTGGCCTCTGCTGTGTGACAAATGATGTGTCAGCCATCTTGAGGATGCTCGTCGAAGTGCTATGAGGGTGAAGTACATTGAAGTGCACTACAGAGGGAGAGGGCAAGGGTGTCTCACCTCTTTGGCCTGCTTCCCTGCTTGCTGTTGCTGGGTAAGGAGCTGAAGGTGCAACTGCTCCTGTTGCTTCTTGTAGTACTCCTGCAGCTAGACGCGAGGAAAGAGAGAAACGGGTTTTAATGCAACAGAAATGTAACAGCTGCACTTGATAAAAATAAAATAAAAACCATATTAATCAAGAATAAATCTTACTGTCAAATTGCAAAATGTATGCTTAAAAATATTCTTAATTCAAGATATATTGCCTGACAACAATAATACTATAAAGTGATCGTGTTGCATATTACATAAACATTTTATGCTATAATGTAAAGGTAAAAGTTAATGTATTTTATTATTTAAGAATATAATAATATTTTTTCAATGTGAAAAAGGGCACTTCAATAAAACAGTAATAAGATACACTTTCACAGTGACCAGATTCCACTGTACTGCAGAATCTAGTATGAAGGTTACATATATTTTACCTTTTTACTCTATTTTCTTTAGTACTCTACATAAACCTGATAAAGGGGTGTTTAAACGTCTTTTATAAAAAGACACCATGGCAAAATAAGTTGCCCCAAACTGTCATGTGGTGCTATTAATCGAGTCACATCGTACTGGGCATCCAAGATGAG
>NC_056702.1:3554888-3567901 GCF_018831695.1 Puntigrus tetrazona
AATAAAAAAAAAAAAAAAAAAATGAAAACAGGATAAAACAAGATCAGCTTCTTGCTTAAGGGCTAAAGTGCCTCCATAATAAGGCATATTCATCTTTTTTCAGCATTCCTCTAAAAGGCAGCTTAAACACCTGGCAGGTGGCGTATGAATGTGTCCTATAAATCATCTGTCCACCCTTCCATTGGCGTGGCAAACCTGACAGCATGGAGACAGGCTTCCTTATTTATGATTGACTGAAGTAAAACACACAACACCTGTCTGGGAAAAGGTGCTGGTAAAATTTGCCCTTCGCGTCTAATCTCAGAGCAGTTTTCTTTACCTGCCGAATAACAGTCACGATTAGAACACAGGTGGTAGAAACCAGCCAGAGATCAGCACAAAAAGCCAATTTATGCCTTAAGCATCTGAGAGATATGAAACACAGACACCTGCCTGATTCCTACACGGATGCTCCTGGCGCTCTCCTTCAATTATGTGCAGTACGGTTTATTATACACAAAATCATGCCATTGTCAAATGGAAAGGCACCTTTTGTGTGTTTTTTCTCATTCTGTTTGCTTGCGTGAGGGGTTTGTGTTAAGTTAATAAAGCACAAGAAAGGTGTTTACACACTGGTTACTGATTCAAAGCTCAGCTGAATGGGTTTCTATCTCCTCTACACAAGTAAACATAGACTGTATGTGCTTTATCACTGTGAAACTCCTCGCAATGGCACACCTTGCTCTGATTAAAATCTTTGGGAACAGATTGAAGCATGCGAGAGTCATTGATTTTAAGTGTGCACAGTACGGTCAGGGGTACGTTTCATTCTTTAGAACAATGAAGGCTATTAGACCAAAACAAGAAACAGGTGTGCAAGGGCAGAAGAGTAGAGATGGTATTAATCATTAACAAATATCAATAGCTAATTCTGAAGAGTTGTTAAGACAAACATTATCGTTACTTTTTACTTCCCATGGTTTTAATAACTAAAATCAGCCAAAATATCTTAGTCACCACATAATGAGGTGAATATGAAAAGACACTCATTTTGATCAGAATAACAGTCAACTTTAACTGTAACTAACTAGTTTTTTGATGCTCACCTGGAAATAATGTTACAAAATGTTCACTAAAGCAAGGAGTAAACTGTATATACACGTGAAGTTTTCACCTCTAAATATTTTAAATATTACACTCACAATAACAGTCTTTCATTTCCTGAATTTGAAACAAAACAAAAAAAATATTACACGAGAAAGACTTCCTGTTATGCCACCATGTTTACTTTGGCCTATTTGAACTAGCTGCTACTTTCAACTAGCTACTCTTCTACAAAGTCCTAAGTAGGACCGGCTCGCACGCTCTGATACTGTCATTACACATCTCCAACCGTAGCTCTGGCTAACCGCAGCGGCCACCGCAGACCCACCGCTGTTTGTTTTACTTTCAGATTATTAATTTACCCAGGAAAGCCTATTAAGATTAAAATCTCAGCTTTGCATGGATGACCTATTTGACATGGAAGTGCATGTTGACCGAAGAAGCAGAGCACGGAGGCCCTCGGACACAACGGAGGCTGCGGAGGAGAGCCTGGGGGAAAGCTGGCTGCAGCTGCTGGAGAAAAGTAGAATAATGATACCCTCATTAACTCCTTATCACACATACTGTTTACAGATGTAATGCAGGCTTACTTAAGGAATGAGGTACTTAATAGTGGGCTACGTACCAATTTACATCACTAAACACATTCAGCGGACTTTTAATATACATTGCACACAGCTTTTATTATAGTTATATTATAATTCATGCAGATTTTTTTTTTTTTTTTATCTCTAATTGATAAAAAAAGGCTAACTGGAATATTTGTTTTTTCATAAATTAATGTTACCATGCAGGAAACTTAAAAAAAATCATTCACTTTAAAATTTCTTAAAATTTTAAACATAATATTCTAAAATGTTTAACCTAAAATGAATAAAACTTGAATTATGCATCTCTGGGGTCATATGAAATACATACAACTTTTATGGAAATGCTGAAAAGAATCTTTTTTTAAATTAAACAGCGCATTCAAGTAAATGCATGATGTTTTTTCATTTATTTTTCCCGTGATCTTTCCTGTCATTTGTGATGTTTTTGTTTTGTTTGTTTTTTAATTAGACCGATTCATTAATGAATCATTTACATTGCTCATTATATTCATTAAATTCATTAAACTGATTCAAATAAACAATTCACTCATTAATAAAAGAGTTCTTTACACAAATGCAAGAACTGATTAAAACAGACCATATGAAGCAACATTTCCATGGCATTCTTTTAATTTTAATGAAACAAAATGACATTGATTTTTATTTTCTCCTTATCCAAACTTCAGTGGTGTTTCAAGGTTTCACTCTTCACTTCATACCAAAACGAACAGCCCAAATGTTCATATGCCAGAATGACTGTGCAAAAGACAGAAAGCTTTTATTTGATTGGCTGCCTGTTCTCAGAAACTTTTCTCAAGATGACCTGAGTGTACACAGCTCTGGTCTTAAACGAGCCTTGAACTCACTCATCTCCCGCAGTTTTAACCAGACGAGCGGTTCTCCCAAGCAACACTAAAAGTCTGCATTCCCTCTACAAAAGCCATCTCACACCACTGCGTCCATTTGGCTACCTGTCGCTGTGCCGCTTTACAGGATATTAAAGGTGAGCTATCTGATGTCTGCGACGCTGAGCCACGGCCCTTCCGAACAGAGGAAGTCAGCGAGCCGTAAGGTGTGAAGCGAGACTCCATTTACCACACTAAAGGCGTTTGGCTGGCAATATGTCGCCCGTCTCTCGGTTTAAACTCTCCTCCACGCCTCACTGCCGCCCGCCTGGCCCCGTTGCCTCTCGCCCACTCATTACCCCTTTAATTCATGCCAATATGAAGCTGAATAGTTGCGGGAATAATTAAAGAATAATTAAGGGTTTTTTAATGATTTGATTCAGTGGGCCCCTTTCACGTTAACTGCGCGCCTTGAAAGGCATTCACCTTAGATTCCCATTATTGTGACCTTGGTTTTACTTAACAGCACAGAGAGGGGATAAAAAAAAAAAGGAAAAATATATCAGCTGGGCTGTAATTAAGGGTTGGAGGGATGTAAAGGTTAACTCACACATGCATAAGTGCACACGCATACATAAACATGCACTTGCTCTCGTTTTCCTGCGCTTGCGGTCTTTGTATGTAAAATCATATTTGTAAGGGTATTCACATGCAGAAAAAGCCAAAGCCCACTCATTCTCCCACACGCGCTGGGATGAGATCAGGGACGGATTGCTGTACGTGTGTGTTGGCAGGCTCTCTGATTGCTCCATTTGCCGTGCGCGAAAGAGTGAGCATTAAAAGCCACTTCTCACGTGGTTCATCACCACTGCGAACCATTAAACCCACTGGCTTTTACTGGAGATGTNAGAGAGAGAGAGAGAGAGAGAGAGAGAAATAAAGCGGGAGGAGGGGGACAAAGTGCTAAGTTTCTTTCTCAAACAGCTGAATTTTGATTTCTGTGAGCGAGCGACTCTTGATAAATTTGTCAGATCAGCTCGGCGCAATTTATACTCGCCTAAAGCAACCTCCTCCTCCTTACTACTACTAAATCAATTCTGTTCTCTGTCGAGATCATTTATGCAACAGAAAGCCTTTTTCAGTCTTTTAGCCGTGAAAAGTAATCATACGTTCTCAATCAGGGAGGTTTCAAAGACCTGATTTCTGCCCGAACGGCGTTGTGTGAAAAGGTCGAGGGTGTGCGGGGTTTTGGGACGATGTTAAATATTTGAGAGACGTGAGAGAAATGGGCTTGTTTGTTTCTTCGTGTCTGCTCAAGGGCCGCACCTCTGGCCTCCAGGCGATATCTCAGCGAGATAGCAGAGCCAGCGCAACTAATAAACAAAAAGAGAGAGACGGGAAGAGATATGGAAAAGTCTGGCTCAGCAGCTGGGTGAGAAACATTGCCCTCGCTCTAACAGAAGCGCTCCCTGACCGCCGGCGAGTGGACGTGTAGCGACACCAGCCAAAGGAGGCGTCGCTAACACTAGTATGCTAGTAAATGCCGCTTATAAACGCCAGAGCCAAGTAACATCAAAGCCGGGAAGATATCATTCCGGGCATGCCTGTGAGGATGCAATCAAAGTTACACAAAACGCGATTACATTACACACTCTGACATCTACACTCGGGGCCTATTAAGGGGGATCACACGTGAATGTGCATTTACTGTGCCATCCAACGGCACTCTATAAAAACGCTGGCAACAGCTGTTGAAATGAAGGACGTCAGTCGGAGATTTCCGTCAATTTGGCAGGATTCTTCTATAAAACATGTATGGCTTGAACAGTCCGGACAGGAGGGAAGAAGTTTTCTTAAGGAAGTAAAGAACAAAGAGTTTTATGTCTGAGTAAATGCAGTTTTGAAAAGGTTTTCAATTCTTGTTTGTTTAGTTTGCACCCCTTGGCGCCAACTTAATATTTTTCAGTTAACGTTAAGTTTTGTTTGGAAGCCAATTTCTGAATAAAAAGGTAGATGTGACAATTTTCTTCATCAAATATTTCTCATGAATTTCATATTATAGATTACAATTCAAAAGTTTGGGGGCAAAAGTTTGTGTTTGTTTTGTTTTTTTTTTTTACTTAAAAATAGGCTCGTTTATTAACATTGATAAAATTAAAAAAAAAAAATGTTTAAGGCATTTTCTTTACCAAATCACTGAATTAGGATGATTTCTGAAGGCTCGTGTGACATTATGGGTAGTGAAAAATCAGATATCATTACATTCATATATAGAATTTTAATCAAATTAAACTGAAAAGTTTTTCTTTTTTTTTATTGCAATAATACTGTAGAATAGTTTGTTTTACTGTATTTGTAAATTATAAATTCAGCTGGTGTGAGAGTCAGATATTTTTAACTCTATGATAATTACCAGCAGAAACAGGCTTTCATAGTTTTTTGTACTACAAAAATAAATAAATATGCTTAAACAATTATGCAAAGAAATATGGTTAATTAATAATTCATTCATTAAACCAAATAATGTCCAATATCACGAAACTCCATGAAAAAGCTCTCATATCTCTCTCACACACACACACACACACACACACACACACACACACACACTTTTGCTGGGAAATTACGGCATATGGTCTAAAACACAGACCCACAGCACAGGTTTTTAAAGTACATGATGCAGTGAATAGCGTTCAGTAATATTTTGATTAGCCAATAAAACGTGTACCAATTGGCTTGGAAAAATGTACTTTTTGTGTGGTTTGTGTGGGCATGTCATGTCTGAGCAGCTCAGACATTCACAAATATTGTTTTAGGTTCTGTGTGCGGTGACTTGCGAGGCGCCCGTGTGTGTCTGTATATGTGTTACCTGTTGCAGCATAAGGGCTTGTTGCTGTTGGAGTAAAGCTTGGAGCTGAGGTGGAGAGAGGATCTGCTGCATCTGCTGAGGAGTTATCATCTGTGGGGTCATCATTGCCATGGATACAGGCACCTAATAAAAGCAGACAAACCAATAAGTGACCACATGTACGGTTGTGCGTGTTTGAATATAACAATCTGTTACAATGGGTCTGTACTCAACTAATGGGTCTGTTCAGCAAAACAATGCTAAATGCAAATTATTAACATTCATATGATAAAATAAACAAGCTTATCAACCGTTAAGATGCACGATCTGGGCCCAAAAACAAGATCACTGTGCTAAATGGTGAGCGATAAGCATGTATCCCTCATTTGAACATGATACAAAGCCATTTCTGTTTCTCTAGCATCATAAAGGAATTTTGTACTTCACTTTAATTAACTCTTTATCCTGTCATGCCAAAGAGAGTACACATAACATCAGCTCTGTTGACACAATAGAGCTCCACACTGCTTGCATTGTAAAACCCTGGCAGTTTTTCCAAAAGAGAGCGAGAAAGCGTGTTGATCAAATCTTCCCTTGAGTATGTAGTCTTTATCAGCCTGAAAGTACTTCAATAAACATAATATTATGATTCGTTATCTAGAGAATCACATCTTTGGCAAAAATAACAAACAGTCTGATAAGATAGCTATCGGCAGGAAACAACTTGCAACAGTCTGGAATTGAGAGCGCAATTTGCTAGACAAGAACGAGGCGTAAAGATGGAAGGCGTGATTCTTATCTTATGACAAATATGCAGAAAAGGAGAGAAATGGAAAGAGAGCCAGGTTCAATAATATTTTTTTTTCCTCTGCAAGCCCAGTCAGGGCCATTAGTACACTTGCCCTACCGACATTTTCAATGGCTCCACTGCAGAAAACCCCATATTAATTTTGAGCAAAACATTTCATATTAATATTTATATTTTCCACTTACCATGATGTTTTCAGTGGAAGCACATTAAGATAAATGAAAACAGTCTATACGTAATTTTTTTTTTTTCAATTCAGAAGTTAATGTATTTACACAAATGGCTTTACTGAAAAATAAAAAGCAAAAAAAACCCAACTGTTTAAGTACATTCACACAAGTCAAAGGCATAAAACACATCCAAACATGATCAACAGATGCAATGCTGACCCAGTATGGCTAGTGGCAGTACATCAGCTGTCCAGAAACTCAGTAATATTGGTCATGGTTGTTGTTACTGTTCGTGTCTCTAAGAGAGAGATGGTTTGAAAAAGCCAGAAGGCAGGCCACTAGTACCATTATATCCTTTAATGCAGTAGGACCGGCCACTCTGTGAACTTATGGGCAGCTTTTTAACGGGCCAGCAAATTTCCCCCAGTACAATTTGCGGCTGCTTCCTCGAATGCAACTAGCGATCTTCCACTGAGACACACACGCACACACAGCCGCTCTGTGGCGTTCCATTTATTTTCCTATTTACTGCTCAAGGGCCAGAACTGATCATCTCCCTGCAACTGCTCAATAAAAATAAAGCTATTTACAGGCAACGGCTGGCTTGAAGCTGACATACGAGCGCAAACTACAATCCCGCATAATACGTACATTTATCTACATTTTCCACTCAAAGGGAATCAAAAAGACAGGCATCGCCGTGACGGCTTCCCAGTCCACTGCCAGTCCGATCTGATATTTGCATTCATTTGTTTTCATGTAGCGCCTGAGCGCTCATATTTTCAGCAGTTTATCTATTCGGAGCTCGAGGGCTCGTGGGGAGGGGCGGAGGAAGGGGGGCGAGATAAGGAGAGGAAAGACGAAGAGAGAGAGCTGTCAGACGCAAATTAAATCTGTAAAGGGCTGATTTGACTTTGTAAACAAGATTGGCGGTAAATACGAACACTGGCTCTTTTTCCCGCCGGAAAGAGGGATGAAAGCTGCCGCTCGTGAGCGGTTATCGGTGACTGTCCGATACTTTATTGTAAACGTCCCTATCACAATCAAACGAGCCATCCGTATCCTTCACTATGAAGAGGGGGGAACTCTTCCCAGAATCCATGACAGAGACAAAGAGGCAAAATTATGCACTCTTTTAGCCTCTATGACTTATGCGCCACAAGACAGACGCATTTTATGGGCTGGCGTGCCACTCACCTTGATTAATTATAGGCGTGACGCAGGTGAGGCTATGTTAGACTAGCGCTTACAGCTAAAGCTAACAAGCACCGACACATTTCAGCCGATGAGATCATGCATCTGATGCCATCGAGGGCGAGCATTTCGGCCCTCTGCCAAAAGTCAGGTACAAGCCTTTGATGACTTACACCAAGGGTTAAAACATCAAGGGCCCAACAATTACAGTTTGAAAGTGAGTTTGTGCATCTAGGGAGGAAGAGGCGTCCAAAACAAAGGGAGGGCGCCATCCGAGGCAAGAGACTGCTGAAGGCCGGCCAACCGGGGAGGGCGAGATGTGCCGTGTGTGTGTCTGTGTGTGTTTGTGTGCGCAACGGGGGAGACAAAACGTGAGATAGGGCAAAAGAGGGGGCTCGCGTGGCGGGCGCTTGGCGTCACGCCAATTTGCCACGCGCGGTTGCTTGTCACTGGGAAAGAGCGAAATGAAAACCTGTAATTAATTGCTCCTCTGCATCCCATTCTCCCGCGGTGACAACCCATACATTCTATTTTATACACACGTTCATTGACATTTTCAAGTTGCAGGCGTAATAATTACCAGAGTTATAACACCTTCTATTGCGGCGCGACAGTGGGATTGACGAGCCGCCTGAATGCTGAGTTGTTAAGGTTTGACGCCATTAATTGCCCCTATAATCTAATATCACAAAGGCGGGCCATTACACACCGTGAGCGGAGCGTGCAATTCGACACTACGGTTTCAGAGCAGTGCAGGAAAACAAAAGCGCGCCATTAGGGACTTGACGGCCGCTAACAAAAGCGCAGCACAATGCGGAATTATATTTTCATTCGGCTTTGTCTCTCGCCCATAAATGATTCCCCCCGTTCATTTGCCGCTGAATAGACCCAGTAATAGAGGAGCCCGAAACCCNTTTTTTTTTTTTGCTTTCTCTCTTTAAATTAACATGCAACGGGAAAGAAAGGCAGGGGAGATATTTTGCTCGATGAGTAGAAGCAGAGCAGCAAGCACCTTGCTGTGAATTATCAGGACTGAACACTCATTTACTATATTTGAAAAACAGAGACAAAAAGCATTCTGTCTGCATGTGATGAGAGTGAATAACAAGAGAGATTTGTTGCGATGTGTTGCCAATAAAGGGCTAGAGATCATGTTCTGACCATTGGAAGAGGGCTTGGCCTATTATTGGAGTGGCTTTAAGATTACGTAGATGCATTATTCAAGAACTAAATTAATGTAGTTTAGATGAAAAGACATTATATTTCATACTAAATATTTCAAAAATGACTTAAACATATCTATATATTTATAATAAAATATTTAAAATACATAGAACTGTCAAACAAATCTCATCCAAAATAAAAGTTTGTTTACATANTATATATATCGTAATATTCACATATACCAATAATGTACAGTAGCAAGAAATTAATCTGCAAGCAATGCACACACACAGTTTTGCATTTATAGTTCAGGTAACTGGTTCAAAAAAGGCAAAGATTAGCAAAACTGGCATGGAGATTGCATCCTTAAAGAGTCCTATTCCAGTTGAGAAATTGACACTGATATAAACAGAAAGGCTAACAGACAGCTTGTTTTGCAATAAAAGAATATAATAACAGGGCTTATGCTATTATATGGCAGCCGAACCTTCAAGCCTCCACCAATCAGTTGCACGCATGTCAAGGGTCATCTGCTGAGGGTTGCTCAGGTAGAGGGTAACATACAATACGGTAAATGGAGCCCATCTATACAAGCAAAGCCTCTTTTCACACTCACCCGCAGCTTTGAGTTGTAAGTGGCAAGGCGTCTGAAAACAACTATCTTTGAGAGAGTGCATAATATATAGTGTGCATTTGATGACCACCCCCTAAAACCATCTCCACAAGCTTCTGAGACTGTCTGCTAATAAGCCAGCTTCAGTGGCACCTCTGGTGCCTCACACCACCATTAAGATTCACCAGCGCTGTCCGCATGCACCACGTAGAGCTACCCACTACTGACAGGGGTCAGCTTCAATACAGAGAGAGAGAGAGAGCAGCGGGGGAGATGGCCGTTCGCAGGGAGCGGAGCAGTAATTAGAGGGGCTATTTGAAGAGCGAGTTTAANGAGAGAGAGAGAGAGAGAGAGAGAGAGAGAAGAGGGAAGCTGAGCAGCAAGAAGAGCGATGCGTCCCAGAGGGTCATNTTTTTTTCTGTGCTTGATAAATTACAATCAGTCTTATCAACCAGCCTTCACTCTTTAAAACACAGACACAAGGACGATGATGTGAATCTCTCGTGACCTTACAGACAGACCCACGGCCAGAGCCCGACATTGTGTGGTTTATGCGGGGTCTGAACCGGAACAAGTGAGAGTGTTTCAATACCAAATCCTCCTCAGCACAATATACTGTCAGTCTGCCAAATGACTCACTTTCATTAAACTAAAACCATCCGCACTTAAAAGCATTTTTTTTCTCCCCGAGCTGTTTCACCTGTGCTCCTGGATTCAATCTGATTCCATTAGCGTGGATATATGGAACGTCTCAATGTATTCCACGATAAGTTGTAACCGTTTCTGCTCTAATGAAGTGGCCACTCAAATTATTTGTCTTTTAAAAATAGATTTGTGAGTTGTGGCACATCTTGCGAGGTAAATAATGCACGTTGCACTTAGAATAAACAAATAACTTTTTGAAAAAAATGCTTAAGATTGGCATTATGAATGGGAGGGAGATATATTGAATATTGATGACATTAGTAATGATTCATCTGTCAATATTTAATTAGACAACATCATAAACATAGCAATAATTTAAATGCACTTTTTATTTGCCCATTAAGTTTCCTCTTTCTCACCATTTCTTCACATCTTACGAGCATGAGAGCATTAAAACAGAAATGTTTTAATAGCCTCTCTGATTTAAAATGAAGTAGTAAAAAAACATTAGAATTGGAAAATGACAAAATATATATTAATAAATATTCACATAAAATGGCATACGTATGTAATTAGCAGATATATAGATAGATAGACAGATAGATAGACAGATAGATAGACAGATAGATAGATAGATAGATAGATAGATGGGCTACATCCTTTTGCTTCATCACCTTTTTTTTATTTATCCCTATTAGCATTTTCAGGATGTTTAAAAAAGGCAGCAAGTACAAAGGTATAGAGGAGATCTTCATTTTGGGAAAGGTCAACCTCCCAGTAATGAGCCGTACACTAAATTATGGTATTTAAATAAATGGATGATGATGAATGCATATCCATTCTCTAGAGGATACTTTGCCATTCCATATTACAGGGTAATTATCACATGTAGTGCCACGGTGCATACAGACGCGCACACACAGAAAGGAGCAGCAAAAAAGTGGGTGAAAGAGCCTCAAGTGAAAGCATATAAAAACATGTTACTAAACTTTGGACAGACGTGGCAAATCAGCTCCATAAAGCCGTAATTGGGACTGGCTGAGTTCTTGAAAGGCTTTTTATAGCTGGAGAGGAATAATATACTCGTCCATATAAAGGGGGAAAATCTGATAAACGGCCCTTAAAGTTGAAGAATTTAGAGAAGAGCACAAAGGTCTAGCACTTTAAAGACTGCAAGGGAACTCGGCTCAGACTTGGGAGTATGAATTACGACAGAGCAACGCTCGCGTGGAAAGGTGGCCAAAGAATCACTATGACTATGTAAAGAGTGCACCAAATCTAAAACCCTGGTTAACACGCAGGAAGAGTTTAGTTCTTCTACAAAGCTAAGATGAGAAGTCATATAACAACTAAGTGAAACAACTGGCCCTCTGTGGTGAGTGAGAAATGCGAGGATGATTAACTTGTAAAGTCTTAGTGAAGCGCACAAAGGCACAGGACGGTTCCTAAAAATGCAATGGCATGAGAAAGAGCATCTTGGACATCCTAGACTTGTTAAATGCTCCACAAAATTATAAGATGCGTCAATATTCAAATTGTATCAAATGGAATAAACCAACATTTAAATAAGTGTTATGCCCAATTAAAAAAAAATAAACAAAAACAAAGTTCTACTAGTGAATTTAGGCATCACAACATTATAATGCACAGTATAAAAGATATATTCATTTTGAGATATTTGAGAATCTCTTAATTATTAGTGTTTTTAAAGATTTATTTAGAATGTATGCTGGACAAAGAGACTTTTACACACACACACACACACACACACACAAAAGGAAATCAGAATAAATATCTAAATATCTAATACAACTATGTGATACTCATAAATCATGAGCCACAAAATGCATGATTCTGCAAAAGCTGGGGATCTGACAATAGGTGGCGCTATAAAACATGACAAATATAAACATTTAGTGTGCGTGAGCACATGTGTAATGGAGAAAGATGGAGGCTTATAAAGTTATAATGAATATATAAACACCACAGTCAGTCAATCTCAACAATCCATCTTCAAGCTCACCGGCAGACCGCGGGGACCTTGGAGTGGGAGGGATAATTGAAAAAAAATGACAAGGAGACGACTAGAGGAGACATCACACGCGGGCATCCATGCACATGCGGGACAACATTCTAGCGCTGTTTACCCCCGTCAAAAAGAATTACTCACCTCAGCGATGGAAGACTGGTAGACTGCCTAACCGCAACCCACACTCTCTAATTCTCTCTCCTACTGCACTAGGGTACCTGCAGTCTGTGCTGATGGCCATTATGATCAGTTTATTCACGGGTGCGCTCGTGAGTCTACAGCCCAAGGGCTCAAGCCGGTAAACAAGCCGTCACATCTCATTTACACTACAGCGCCATTAATCGCCTCACAAACCAATACCAAGCGCTGGGCCGAGAGGCGAGAGGGAGACTCCGGGGAGGGAGGATGGAGGTTAAGGCTGGGGTTGTGGAGGCTCAGAGGGGTCCGAGACAGGGGGCAAACAGGAAGAGAAGGGGTGGGGGAATGGTGTACACAAACAAAAATGGAAGGGACGGGGAATACCAGATATTGGGAGGGAGTTACTAAGATTGTACCACGAGAAAAAGGCTAAAAAAAAATCTGAAATGCGATGATTTCTGTAGAAACAACACATTTTGTATACAATTATATATTTAGATATTATATGCTTACAGTTGTTAGTATTTTTTATTATTATAATAATAAAAAAATTATACACATACACATATATATACACGCATATATACTTACATATATACATATATAAAACAAACTGGTAGCAGTGTTTGAGAACGTGGCTGTATGCAGTTACACATGTAAACTGTTACCTCTGTCTTTTTAACCTTTATGATCACCTTTCATCTCTACCATATCGCTACACTTTGCAACGATGCTAAACTGCTACATGCTAACTTATCTTTAATATATTTACCCTTCACCCATCAAGCTAAAGCAGAATGTGTTTATCAACACATGAACGGAGGAACAAAATGCCTCCACTGTTCCTCCAGAATAATTCTCTTCTCTTAATCCTGACAGGAGGGGC
>NC_056702.1:3567913-3570948 GCF_018831695.1 Puntigrus tetrazona
GAGCATTTAAACAGTCCCACCGCCACCTTCAAAAAGCCTGGAAGATATTAGCCTGCATGTGGAGAGTGAAGGGTCACTATTGAACGGGACGCGACGCTAAAGAGGCCTGTCATTTTAATAACAGGCCCGCTGAAAGGCTGCAGGCGCTGTTACCAGGTGGCTCTGTGATGATGTCTTCCAGGCTATATAGAGGGGTCCTGGAGCACACAGCCACCTTTTCATAAGCTAATTTGTCTAAAACCCCCCATCGCCGCCCCCATCCCCCAAGTTAGCCCCATTACCTCCCACAGGTATTTATCATATCGCACTTCTTATACAGTACATGGAGGCGGTGCGGGTGGTTTTGTTTGCGATGGCTTGTCGCTATGCGCGTGGTGTGTAATAAAAGCCAGCCACCGGGGGCTGCAGGGCTGAGCGACTCCAGAGAAGCAGAGAATTCAGGGCTGTCACTCGCTTATTTTCACCCAGTTCAGAGCTGGCATCTGGGGACCGCTTTCTCTGACAGCGTTCGGACAGCATTCGGACAAATGAAAATCCGCCGTTGCGCGAGTGCCCCGAGTCGGGCAAGTTCAAGTGGAAAATCCCCCCACCACTCCGTCTTCCACATCCCTCTTCCATTAGTGCCTCGCTTTCTTGCGGACGTCCCTCGCACACACACATCTGTGGCTCTATCTAACGCCTCACTGCCCCAGAATAAAAATGACAACAAATTTCCAGTGGAACACAACAGAAGAGATGACTGGGGTGCGGAAATATAAAAGCCCATTATCGACCGCGTTCATTACACTTTTCACTCATGTTTCAGATCAAAAAATGGACTTTTACACTCCACTGCTCAAACCCAAACTCTGAAACGGCCACCGCGGCCCTGGGTGTTTCTCCTCTCGCTCTCTCTCTCGCCGTCTTCAATCTGTCAGGCCTCTCGCATTCTGGGTCACCCTCTCTAACCCTCTCTCTCTTCAAAACAGCCTCTTTGAAAAGAGGGGAAAAGTGCCAACTAAGCATTTCCACTTAATGGACAAAACAGAGAGTTTTCAAAAACAAAAGTTCAAGAAAAAGGGCTCCATCCAGTACGCATGGTCTCATTCCCCATTGATTTGAGATGTCTATATACGTGTCGGTTTCCAAAAAACGCCAAAGTATTCTTATCAAAACCTGCTTTTAAGTGGCTATTTGCATGATAAGTGCTGCATTGTGTTTTTACCACGAAGAAGAACAAACACGAGAGGCAAATTTTCATGAGGGTCGAAGGGCACTTTAAAGTTCATGCTGTAAAAGGTGGAGAGGTGGAGGTTCCAGCTGGAATCACTCATCTCTCCATCGGATCATCTCGGATGCGGTGCTCCCTTCACCCAGTGCTACCCTGGCAACGCAGCCTCTCTATCAACGCTCAAGAGAAGGAAACTAATTAGCATGTCTCTAATGAGTCTTTTCATTTTTTTTTTAATTAAACGAGGTCCTCAATAATACATGAAAAGAGGACACTTTTTCTTTTCAATTACCAACAGAGATGGGACTGGAGCCACGTGTGTGTATGTAAAATGGGTCTATATAGCCATGATGATAAATTCTATGCCCTTTTCATCACCTTAAACACAAAGATAAAAATACTACCAGAGTGTAATGGGGCCTTTAAAAAGTGTGGATTTTATTATGCTGCTAATTAAAAATAAAATAAATGAATAAATAAACAAACTGAATTAATATAACCAAAAGATTGGGGCATGTAATCAGGGTATGACAGTAAAGACATTTACAAAATGCTGCAAAAGATTTCAAATTAATCTTGTTCTTTTGAACTTTCTATTAAAAAATAAATTAATTAATAAATTAAAAAAAAAAATCAGGAAAAAAAACCCTGCACTATTTCCACTAAAATATTACATAGCACAAAAGATTCACCATAGGAAATGTTTCTTGAGTGCCTTCTCATCACAGGAACAAATTACACTTTACTATGTATTGTAATGTATTAAAATAGAAAACAATTATATTAATTTATTATATTTTAATTTGTGTTATCTACATACACAGGCAGATAGACAGACAGATAGACAGAGATGTAGATATAGATATACCTATAATCAATGATTTTTCAGCCCTGTCAGTTCCAAAACAAAAAAGAATATTATGCTAGAATGAGAGAAAGCCAAATAATTCATTTTAGGGAAGAACCTGTTGGTCACAGCCAAGGTTCTGGAAGATTCAGAAAAACCTCTAATGTAACTTCTGCCTTCTTTGTCAGTCATGAAGAGGAAAAATCTAATTATCAGGCACCAAAAGATTTCTTTGTTCATCATACCACATTCACATCTTTAGAAAGACCTTGCAAGGAGTTAACCCAACTGGCAGCCATTTTCTGTCAGGCTAAGTTCATTGACTAGTTTAAAAGACTTCCATGCCCTGCTTTCCCTGCTATTGGACAACAGCTTTAAACACCCTACTGAACCTAAAGCCTTTTAGAAATTGTAAAAAAACATTTGAAATAAGACCAGGAGATATAACAGCAAGAGTCACTTGATGGCTAGCTGTTGAACAGCTGAAGGCCTTTTCGCAAAAGCATAAGTGGTATGACTTGTCACTACAAAAAAAACAACAACAAAAAAACAAGTCAGTACTCCAACATGACTCGTAAATCTATACAACCAGACATTTTTCTTGTTTCAGAGTCAAGAGTAATGGAAACACTCCGCAGCGAGACAAACAAGAGCTGGTTTGCAGTGCCTTAAACTCTACAACGGAGCTCAGAATGTACTCAGAATGTGGCAGGGAAGGGTCGGGTTGAGGGTTGATGCCCTGGAGCAGTGGATGAGGAAGTGACACTACAAAGCGGGATCTCAGGGCTCACCGTTATCAGTATTCAGGGTGGTCTTGTGCTGAGATGGGAAACACTTCTCCCTAGAAGCCAAAACAAAAATCCTCACCTGCAGCTCTGCTGAGGTTCATGGGTCGACAGAGGTCAGTGGATCAGACTACAGAGTTCATCATTTCACATGAAATCATGGTGTGTAATCACCACTATATAACATCCAGCA
>NC_056702.1:3571012-3575077 GCF_018831695.1 Puntigrus tetrazona
TGAGATATCAGCCATATGTAGCCTAAACAATACGGGACGAGTTATGCACTAAAGTTTAATTAATACTTAAAGGGAAAGATAATACAAAAATGAAAACAATGTTGTTTTCAAACCTGTATGACTTTCTTTCATCTGTTGAACACAAGAGATGATATTTTGAAGAAAGTCTAGTGACTTTTTTTTTTTTTTTTTAAAGGGACATTTTTTTTATACTAATCTTCCACAGAAGAAATTAAGTAATGTTTTTGTCAAAATTTCCCTTTTAAAGGGTAACTCCACCCCAAAATGAGAATTTTGTCATTAATAACTTACCCCCCCATGTCGTTCCAAACTCATAAAAGCTTTTTTCATCCTTGGAACACAATATATGATATTTTATATGATGAAAAACCGAGAGGCTTCTGACTGTCCCATTTACTGCCAAACAAACACGGTTAAGGTACAGAAAAGTATTAAACACATCATCAGAATCTGCCATCAGTGGTTTAACCGTAAAGTTATGAAGCTATGAGACTGCTTTTTGCACAGAAGGAAAACAAAAATAATGACTAGGATCATTTGAGAGAGTATAGGCTGGACACGTACACTCTTCTGTGTCAGCCACAATGCAAGGATGCACGTATCAAAGCATACATACATGTAGGATAAAGTCATTATTTTTGTTTTCTTTACAAAAAAAACACTGATAACAGATGGGAGTATTCAGACCAGGTCTTGCATACTTTCTGGATCTTGACAGTGTTCATTACTTGGTAGTCAATGTCACAGTCACAAGCCTCCCAGTTTTCATCCAAATTATCATAAATTGTGTTTCCGAGAACAACTGAAGCTTTTAAATGATTAATGACAAATTTTCATTTTGGGGTAGAGTAACCCTTTAAGTGAGCTGTCCCCTTAGTCTAAGCAATGGTAAACGTGATGCTTGCTTAACCAAACACCACAATTTAAACAGGAAAGGAGCAAAACCTGTTCAATAAGCCACATCAATCATCAAAATGTCCATCGACAAAAAAAAGCAACTTGGGGAAAAAAGGACTCTGATAAAAATGTTCCCTTGATTTTCCTCTTCTTGACTTTTCTTTAGCTCAACGAGCACACTGAAGCAAACTTCAGCCCAGGGTTCAATCTAATTAGTGTGGTTTGTTAATTAAATGAGTGCGCCACTAACGAGGTAACCTGCTGTTCCTTGATAATGTTAATTACCCTGAAGGGAAAACCTCTCAACACGGTCATTTAAACTGTCAGCTAGCATTCCTCCTGGATTATTGATGATTTGAAAAACTCTGGGCAGCTCTCACACACCCCTTTTTCTCTTTCATTCACTTGTACTCTCCACCATCCACCACTTTTCCTGCTTCATATTAGGGGTTGCCTTGTTTGCCTTCCTCTCTCCTCCATCTCCATCTCGGCTAAAAAAAAAAAGTGCTCTCTAATCTGTACCTATATGTCAGTCTGTATTAGTCTCACAAAAGTGTTTATACAGGAAGAAGCATGTTTCATGACTGTGATAGCAAAGCGTTATACTGGTACATACATGTGAGTGCATCTTGTCACATTTGACAAGTGTGTTAAAGGCAGTTACTACCGCTGGCCCAATTCGACGTGGCAGGCTTGAAGACTGCATATCTTACAGACAGCAAGAAACACCAAGATAAAGCATAACTAACCTTCATGCGATATGAACATTACACGCAAACACACATGCATTACTAACACACACACACATATATATATATATATATATGTGCTTTAATAATACACTGTCAATGTCATGTATGTTGGTTTGCCAGATATCGCATTGAAAGTAACTGAGCAATCCGCACTACTCTATTCTTAAGATCCCTGTTTGTGTGCGAACAGATGCTACAGGAACGTGCACTCAAGCTAACCTTCTGCCCGATGAGAAATGAAGTTCAAGATGTGCCATTGTTCAGGTCTTCACTACAAAGAGCCACATTCACAACTATCTTTACAGCACAGATAGGGGGATGGGAGACAACCTGAATAAGAACTTTAATAGACAAAGATCTGACAAAAATTGCTTGGTGGTATAGCTAAAACTTTTTTTTTTTTCGATGTCCATGAATGAACTAAATATTTACACCTAATTTTCATTTGCATGTGCCAATGTAAATGAGTAAGTGAACGTTTTAATCAAATTAAATCTAATTTTTAATGAATTTATCAGAGAAACTTTCTAAACAAAGAATAAAAAAAAACATGTAAGGTAAACTGGTCTGATACTTCTATAAGAATTTTTAATTCACATAAAAAGTGTATATGACCATATTTGAAATCCCATAATCCCATATATTCAACTACTATCATCCTATTAATAACAAGCTAATCTGAAGTTGTGAATGATTGTCGCTTATTCTAAAGTGTCACCGTTATATTTCATATATATTGCCCACCCTACTAAACAAGTAGAAAAGAAAAAGGCCAAAAGCATGATTTAGGCTAATTACAGTATTAATATGCTTACATCTGTTTGTTAATGATATGAGCCTGTATCTATACGATTTTAAACCCTTACATGTGGTTATGTGTGTGGCATTCGTACCTGCACAGGGCTCTGTTTGACCTCGTTGCTGCTGGGGGAGTTGAGTCCTGTGGCCTGCTGGAGGATGAACTGGCGTGCTGCCTGGAGGGCCTGTGGACACGAGAAACAGAGACAACACAGCGGTGAGCACCACACACACGCACGCACACACACCTTTACAGTCGGCTTGCATTTCCTCAAAATCACAGGAGAGATACACTTAGCACTGCACGGTGGGCCCCACCTGTTTGCCAACCTGAGTGTGTGGGGGCCCCCTCCTGTACAGAGCCAGAAAGGGGCCTTGCTTTCTCCTCTGAGAGGGAAAACACAATTCTGTAACCCTACCGCACCCTTTTTTCTTTTCTTTCACACTCTCTCAGATCATCTGTCCACCGCGCTGCCTGCTATGTGGTTTGCTACCCTACGGACAGACGAAGGTGGTATTTTTTAGACTGCACCCGCACAGGATCTTTGGTCCAATGGCAAAATGTACCTCTCAAAACAAAAACACCAGGCAACAGTAAATCAGTGGGCAAACAGCTTTTTGAAGAGCACCATCAGGATGCACATTTGCTTCCTGGCCCTGAAGAGAGAGAGGAAGGTTACATAGTAAATATTGATTTATGAAAAGATGGAGGGGGGTGAAAAGCCCTTTTTAAAAAAAAAAAAGAAAAAGAAAAGAGACCTGACACCAAACATAAATCCTTAGAGTCATACGCTGATGCATATGCTTACCGAAAAAGAAAAAAAAAGTCATAGACTGAAAGCTTTTTAAGTTTTAGACATTTTCAGCCAGCTTTAATAGTTTGCCAAGCTCTAATCCCACTTTGTAGACAAATCTATGGTTTAACATTTACTGTCATTAAAGGGATAGTTAACCAAGAAATGCTCCATAAATATAAAAGTTAATACAACTCATGTAAATTATATTCAGTCTTTTCAAGTCATGCAACAGCTTTGTGTGAAGAATAAACAAAAAAGTGAATAGTTTTTAACTGAAAATTACGTTTCAAAAACATAATAATAATAATCATAATAATTCACTACTGGTTTTACATTATTATATTTTTTTTAATCAAAATCACCCGGTAAGCATTTTAAAAACAATTACCCCAAAGATTTGAACTTTAGTGTATAGATATTGTGATTAGTGGTATTTGGTGTCAATATACCTTTAAAAAATTGTACATGTAGTGTTATTTTTTTCAATGCCTGGTCACTTTCTGCTACTTTTGGAGAGGAAAGTTTTACAGAAGACAGTAAGTCTTATGAGTCAAGTAAATAAAGACAGAATATTCATTTTAGGGTGAACTATCCCGTTAAAACACGGTCGCTTAGCACTGATCTGATATCAGTAATAGACTGTTAGTGCTAATAGCCATTATATCAATTGCAGAAGTACTTACTGGCTAAATGTGTGGGAGGGTGTATTACAAAGCCCAGTCCAGGACCCTCTAAATAAATGGTGCCAATCCATTTAAGAGAAATACACCTCTGTCTTTTTTATTGTAGAGGGGGTGGGG
>NC_056702.1:3575177-3579387 GCF_018831695.1 Puntigrus tetrazona
TTTAAGTCTTAAAAGATAGTGGTAAATATTTCATAGGTATTCAGTGCTTCACTTTCACTATATAGTCAAACATAATGACTATATAAAAAGAAAGGTCATATAGAATTATTGGTAAGGGTCAAAGGTAATTACCTGCTGTGGCTTGGATGTAGTAGCAGCACACGTGAATAGCATTTATCACCAGCATCAGAAGGTTAATGAGGACAAATATTAGACAACATCAGTGTCAGAGGCCTTTAGATTTACACACCAAATCAATGGGGAGAGGTAAATAATTTAGCTTAACAGATCCCACTTTTAGTAATACTTCGTAATCAATGTTACATTAAGACATACTAGGCCGTATTAGCAGGCGTGCAGTGCAGCCTGTGTCACTGATAACAAGGTTGAGGGGTCTTGTTACCCTCTGCATCTGTAATGCATTTAGGGAAGAGTGTGGACAGAAAAAAGAAGAATTTCAGCCAAGAAAGTCCGGGAAGTGAGGAAATTCCAACTGACAAACTGGATATGGAAGACACTGACGCATAGGCCAAAGAGCAAAAACAGCACAAGCCTCAGCACGCTGACGTGTCACTGCATAAAACAGTCGCTTAGAGGATTACTGTGACTCAGGCTAGACTGAGACTGCTGCTAGAACTAAACAAAGTGTGAGGATTTCAGTCAAGTCTGCATTATCTACAGAAATTAGAATTAGGAGTAATACAATCGGCAAGTGCATTCTGGAAGACCGCATGGAAATATGAAGCCTGAGGACTAGATTTGGTTAAAAGATTAGTTCGCACAAGAAAGTAATCACTGACTCACTCTTATGTCATTCCAAACATGCACAGCTTACTTCCGCTGAACACAAATAGAGAAATTCTGCGTATCATCAGGGAGGCCCAATATTTCAAGTCCACTAATGCTATGTAATAACTCTGAATAGCACCCAGGCTGTTACAAATGGGTAATTTATTCAGTGGAGATTCTGATCTTTGTGAACTGTGAATTGGATTAACGGATTCACTAAAAAGATCAGACTCATACGAATGAATTGTTTGTGCTTTCACACTTGTATAGGTCTGTTTCTTATAGTATCATATGGTTTCAGAAGATTTGTATTAAAGTATACAATTTATATAAACTACATTTCTGATACTTTTATGGTGTATGTTCAGCGGCCTCAATCCTCATTCACTTTCAATATGTTTATACATTTTGCAAAACATTTTTATGTAATTTGTATCTATTACTGTACATTAAACAGATTATTGCTGAATGACTTGAATACACCTCGAGTGTAGTCTGCATAACCACCTTAAATATCTGCATTAATGTAATTCTAAAATGACAGCAATAATTTTTTTTTTTTACAAACCTGTAAATGTAATATGTGATGTTTGCAATTAATAGATGATTAAATGCATAAAAAAATCCTGCTACATACTATTATAATAATAATATTATGCATAGTTACATGCAAGTAGCCTAGTACTTTATAAAATGTAAAATGTATATTTTCAAAATTTCCATGTCAGAGTGAAATATGCCTTTCATGTTTTATACTGTTCTAATTAAATGACTGGAAAATGGCAAACCTTAATTCTATACACCACACAAATAAACTTTTTTGAGATGTTGAAACCACTGTTATACAGTTTGGTTTGCATAGTTGGTTGTTTATAGTTTGCGCAAGACATGGAAATTGCACAAGAAAAAACTAACAGCTAAACACACTTCCTGAAAGTCTGGATAGAGGACTTGGGGTCTTTTACACACACACACACACACACCTGCTGCTGTTGAAGGTGCAGTAAATCCACCGGGCTGATCTCCCCATTGGCGTCACCGTTGGACCCGCCCTCTCTCCCTCCGCCGTCTGATTGGCTGCTTAGACTGCTGACTCCATTTTGATTGGAGGGTGTGGTTCGAATGGTCTCAGTTGCTGATTCTACCATCATCACGTGGCACCTTGGGGGAGAAAAAATAAAAAAAGATATTGATTGACCATCAAGCATCGTTGGAAGTCTTAGAAAGAATGTTAGAACCTACATAGGTAATGTTTTTTTTTATTTTTTTTTATCTGCAGTAGAAATACAGTGACACAGGTGTTAACCTTGATAAGAACATAGTAAACAAGCTTTGCGCCATACATCCATTTGGATATACCTAAAGAACCACCTGAGCCTCGGAACAGCCAATGGCAGCCAAGGACACAAACGCGGAGGAAGGCGCAACGAAGGTCTGCCTGAAGAGATACTTGTGTCAAACCAAAATGGCATTGTGCCGTGAAAGAATGCAGTGCTTTTCCCTTTTACCAAAGGTTACAATACAGCGCATCAGCTCTGATCGAAGGACATTTGTCTTTGACAGTAAAGTGTTGATGCATCCACCAGCGTAACAAAGAAGCCCTTTCAATTAGAAAACTTGTACTCAAAAGAAACACCAACCTCTCATACACCTTATTATCAGCCGTACAAAAACACAAGCAACTTCCAATAGAACAGGAATGCATTTACTGTCTTTAAGAGGTGAAGAGAGTCCAAAAAGAAAGAAATAAGCCTTCGAATGAGTGAACGATTCAGTGAACAAATAACTTATTGACGTGTATAGCATTTTTAGAAAAGGAGTGAGTGCTCCTTAACTAAAAAAAGCAAATGTGTCAATTGTGTTGTCATTTTTATTTAAAAATACATTAAGCGTGTAACTCACACATAAAACGGCTTAAATACACCTCTCCTGTTTTTTTAATGTCTGACTTAACATAATAATTTATTAATATGTTTATTCATAAAGAAGAAAAAGCCAATAAAAGATCAAGACTCATGAGAAGAAAATTAAGTAGTGATATATTGAATAGTTTGTCAAGGTTAGACCAGACTGTATAATATCACACTGCATAATAGATATTTATTAAATTAATGATTTGTGTAAATAAATAAATCATATGTCTTGTGTGTGTGGAAATTACATTTCAAAATTATTCAAACGTTTCTCGTGCGCGTGAAACTAATTTAAACCTTTTTTGAAAATAGCACAAACATTTCTCATAACTACATAATACCAACAGGAACACACAGAGTATGTTTCTAAGAACTTGCCGTGTGTGTTTTTGAACTAGATTTTCACTACATTTTGCTCGCTTTATTTAACCTTGCCTTCTTTTTTGTCATTGACGTGCTTATGAAAACCTGTAAGATATTCACTTCAAAACAAAATCAATGACATGAAGCCCAGCATTGCGATTGCATTGTGGGAATGGTTTTATCTACACATGTAGTACGTGCCGTGCAGAAAAGCTCGCCACAACAACAGCTGAACACACAGATAGAGAAGACTTTTTACCTGCTTCTACGACCAGATCTACATCAGGACGTTTTGGAAACTCAAGGGTGCTTTTATGGGTCCAATAAGTTCACAGTAGGAATCACTTAAATGCACCTGGTTGAAGAGTTATATACTTCACCCAAAGCTGTCAACTCAGGCAGTCACGCGAAACTCGCATGACTGAAGAGGATACAGGCATGTCTTGTATCATGGGGGACGCAAACCAAAAATGTGGGTAGTTTTATTGTCTGTGGACTTGTGAGAAACTCTAAACCATGTGCGGTTAATTTACATCTACCCAGACCATGCAGGGGACAATATTAAACCCTCCCAAAAAACTCTTCAACTTCTTTTATCATATGCAAGAGTCCTAAGCTCTTTGTGATACGCGAGACTTGAAGGAACGAGCAGCTGCTGAGCGAGTGCATCACTGCCATATTAACCAGCCCGGGGTGTAAGCAAGCATGAAGCCTTGTCATATCCCGTAATGGGTGTATATTGCCGCTATAATGGAAGGTCGTAAATAAAGCAGCCCAATAAATCTGCACAGGGAACCTTTGATTACGACTGTGAGACAGAAGTTTGCAGCGTCTTGTAATTGTTTTTGGCAAGCTCATCTAAGCCGCCAATGTCGAGGCTTGCCGCATCTTGTTTAGCCCCTGAAGCCCCTCTAGCTGAACTTTGACCTGTGAAAACAGAGGAAGATGCATTTTTCTTCTAAGGGGAAGTGAGGGATACAGAAAGGGTGGGCGTTTTTTTAGATCGAAGAGATAAAATGTGCATTTTGGGGGAGGGAGAGGTAAAAAAAAAAGAGAGGCACGTTTGCCTTTTAATTGGGACGGAAGAGAAATGGGACCAAACTTGCCTTTGCTTCAGGGACAAAAACAAAAAAAAAAAAAAAAAA
>NC_056702.1:3579487-3590690 GCF_018831695.1 Puntigrus tetrazona
TATATTCTTATATTTTATACTACATATAAATATATTTAATACATTAACAATTTTTTTTTACATTCTTATATACATGCATGTGTTTATATGTATATATACATAAGAAATATACGCAGTATGCACACTTTTTTTAATGCACGATTAACAGCAACGTTTGACAACGTTTTTATATAAGACGATTATGTGGAAAAAGTATTTTGTAAAATTTTCTTCTATTCCAGCTGTTAGAGAGAGTGTACAGATTATTTTATAGCACGTTTTGATTGCACAGTGTCACATCTTTGCTGGTTACCTTTAATCACCTGGCGACATTTAACCACAATTTTTTTGTTTTCCCTCTCTCAGGATGATTATGGACTTATTCCACGAATCTGTGAGGGGTTGTTCCACCACATCAGTGGAGTGTTACAAAAAGACAAGGCATCATTTCACATGGAGGTCAGGTATGAAATGTCTAGATAATAGCATAACCGTGCTGCAGGTAGACTGCCAGAGGAGTGAGTAACATAAGTAATTCAGACATGTCAAGCGAGCTACCTACATGACCACGGGTTGTCAACGGCTGCTCCTATCATTTGCTCCATGCTTTATTGTAGGCTGATGATCCCATCAAAATCCAAGGGAGAAGGACAGACAGATTGTAGTGTGTAAATTAGGCGTTCGTTCTGGCAGCTTGTCTTTTCTTATGGGCATTGTAAGATAGCAGGAGTGTAATTACGAGCAGATGATCAGGAAGGTCAGTGTACAGCCTCCGTCTGCTTCCAACTAAATGATAATGGCTTCTCGATAACAGTCATGTGATAGATTAGATGAGAAAGACAGACAGTAAGAACAGGGGTGTGACTAGACGTATTAAATGTTATTTTAGACATCAGAGATATACTGTTGACCCAGCTATTCCAGTTCAGTTATACGCTAGTTTTTAGAAGTTTATTTTTTATTTTTTTTTTTTTACATGCTCAACAAGGCTCCATTTATTTGATTAAAAATACAATAAAAGCAGTAAATGCTTTTCTGTTTTAAAATTGAATTTTTGGAAGCATTTCTTATTTTTTATCAACTCTGCTGCTTAGTATTCGTATTCGTGATTGTTTTCATTTCAAAGATCTAAACAGCAGCATTTATTTAAAATGATACTAATATTTTATATCAATAAAATTATATTTATAGTCATATTTATACTGTAACTTTTTAATGTGTGCTTGATGGATGATTGTATTATAGTTTGTCTAGTATATTATTGTAGTATTTTTCTATGGGAACAATAGTAAAAGTCAAACGCTTTCTTAAGGAGCTATGAATGTCCAAAAATTTAATTTATGCTGATATGTAGTTCACCAGAGGCCTTGATTAACAACAGTATCGACAAGAAACAATATTGTACAAAAATAATATTAATTGTGTTACATGTTGTAAAACGTTTCGGTGGAAGCTATTTGCCCGCACAGAAACTAAATGTGAATGCGCCCATTGTAATAAAGGAAGCTGTCGAGTGAAATTTCTTGCTTCTGGTATAAATGGGGTCTTAAAATACAGTTATTGTGTATTAAATCAATTGCTATTGCAATTAGAATTGCTGCAGTACAAAAAAGGAAAGGGCTTGCGAATAAAATGATGTTCGATAGCCTAAAGTGAGATTTGTCCACTTCAACGTATAACCTTTCTAAATGACTCGTCTTGCATATGAATGTGGTTTGCAAATGCCTGCAAGATGTAGTTTAACTGCATGGATTCCCTTCTTTAAACAGTGCTCATTCACTAGGGACAGTTCTGGCAGAAGAGGCATTCAGGATTTCTGACTGTCACGTTTTAATTAGTTCACTGTTAGTTTGTATTGAGCTCGAACTGATGCTGTCTCTCTCTCCAGCTTCATTAGGAGATGAAGAGGGACCAATCTGTCTTTCATTTCAGGAGCCTGTTTAAACATTCACATTTCTGCGGACAGCCCGAAATAGGTTTATCGTCTTGTGGGATTTTATTTCTTTTCTGACTGGCGAGACCCCCCCCACCCCCTTCCACCTACCCACGATTGCTGTAATAAGCTCTGTTGTGATATACAGCCGCACACTCAGATTCAGGGAAAATGCGTGGCATCTAATTTCTTGTCGAGTCGCCGTGTTCCATCACACCAGAGTTTTCTATCATTTTATTTACGCACAATGATATTCAAACAGTGGATGGTAATTGATTTGAGTTTTCCAGGCAATTGCTTCACAAATGATTTAGTCAAAACAAAGACAAATTTATAAGCTAGCGAATAAGCTATTAAACCAAAATATAAACTAAACCAGTGGTATTTAGCAAAAGAATGTGCGTTATTTAAAACCAGCCTAATTAGACGAGAGTCAATGTTGAAGTTTGTGTGGTGAAAACCTTTTTTTCCCCATTATATCCCAAAATAGTAGATAGCTTCTGTCCTTTCTGAGATAAAATCATGATTCAAGAGCAAACTTTCACTGCTTTGTTCTTGTCTTTGATGCTTTCTGCTTCCAGCTACTTTGAAATCTACAATGAGCGGGTTCGAGACCTCCTTCCCAGCACAGAGACACAAGACTGCGAGCTAAGAGTGAGGGAACATCCTAAAGATGGACCATATGTGGAGGGTAAAATGACTCCTCACATCATGATGATCGACAGCTTGCTCGTTTTAATGTTACGTTACTGAATACTAAAAGAGCGTTACCGAAACGTCGTTAAAAACTGTTGTTTATATTTCTTTTGTCTGTGCACATATACGTTGTCCAGCCCTCTCCAGACACCATGTGCAGAACTATACTGAGGTTGGCCAATTGATGCAGGAAGGCAACAGAAGGCGTGCCACTGCCAGCACAGGCATGAACCATGTCAGCAGCCGATCTCACGCCATCTTCACCATTCGCTTCGTCAAGGTCGCGAGTCCATTTACCCTCCGCTGAATGCCATCTGCCTCTCTGTTTGTACATTTGTGAAGATAGCCATCGCAGCTTGAAGTTATCGTCTCCCTGTTTGTATTATCCAGTTAACTTTCTCCAGTTTCTGTGTGTGTTAGGGATGTCTGGGTAATGACACACGGATATCTTTGTGATTTTATTGCGCAGGGGTTAGATTGCACAATACAGCTGGAGTGACCTTTGAGTCTAGTTAGTGTGTAGATGTTTGGAATGGAATACTAGATTACTACCTTGCACAGTGTGTACTATATTAAACAATTGTCTGCGCTCAGCAGTATATAGTCAGTGCACACGTTAATCAGCAGGCAGCTTAATAAAAGACCTTTTAACAGTTGGAAATACTGCATGAACAGTAAAAATGAGTCAAATAAGAGAAGTTTATCGCATCACAATAAAATAGAGTATTATGATAGTATGCTGCTCCAAACATAACTCTTTGTTTTGTCAAAGGTCTGCCTGTCTTCTCAGTTTTTTCACGTTATGAGACCAATATTTTAAACTCTTTAAGGTTGGTTGGTTATAAATTGGTAAATCCAGCTATTTTATATATTCATGATCACGATCAAGCTGTCATGCAGCCTAAAGCTTTTCCAATCTTACTTTGCTTTTGTTTCAATCAAAAGCATTTTTGCCTGTTTCTTTTGTTCATTGCATTTTGGTTCTGCACTTTGAATTTTGGAATGAGAAATATCCGACTGTATCGTTTACCAAAATATGTCATTATAGGCCATGTTTGATGCAGAGTTACCAAGTGAGACAGTGAGTAAGGTGCATCTGGTTGACCTGGCAGGAAGTGAAAGAGCTAATGCCACACGGGCTACTGGTATCCGACTTAAGGAGGGAGCCAACATTAATAGATCTCTGGTTACTCTGGGCATCGTCATCTCAACTTTAGGTAAACCAGCAACCTTCAGAAAGTTAAAGAAGGATGTGGATTACTGTAGGTTAAGATTACATGAACTTTCTTTGCTCAGTGAATATTCTATGTTTTGTTGTTGTCACAGCTGATCTCTCTGTTGGGGGTAGAATGAAAAAGAAGCAAAACNTCTCTGGTTACTCTGGGCATCGTCATCTCAACTTTAGGTAAACCAGCAACCTTCAGAAAGTTACAGAAGGATGTGGATTACTGTAGGTTAAGATTACATGAACTTTCTTTGCTCAGTGAATATTCTATGTTTTGTTGTTGTCACAGCTGATCTCTCTGTTGGGGGTAGAATGAAAAAGAAGCAAAATTTTGTTCCATATCGAGACTCTGTGCTTACCTGGCTCCTAAAGGACAGTCTTGGCGGGAACTCTAAAACCATCATGATAGCTAGTATGTCAAAAGTATCATTGTCATTGTTATACGCACCCTCAAATTTCACCCTCAAAGATCCAGGATAATTATTTTCTTCCATNAAAATAAAGTATTTAGCAGAGTTTTTTTTTCCATACAATTAAAGGAAAAATTGGTCTGTAAAGCTGCTTAAAAGGCCATATGAAAAAGCAGCAGACTGAAATGTAATTTTTTTTTCATTAAGATTAAGTCTTAAGATTGTCTCATTGTGCCTTTATACTTTGATCTGCTAGTTCTACTTTTTAAAATTCTGTTTCAAGGAGATTTCCCGCCTTATTACGAATTAAGTATTCATTTTTCTTGATCTTTTTTGTCACTCCAGCCATCTCACCTGCTGACATAAACTATAGCGAAACTCTGAACACCCTTCGTTATGCCAGCCGGGCCAAGAATATTTTAAACAAGCCAACTGTGAATGAGGACAGCAATGTAAAGATTATCAGAGAGCTGCGAGCTGAGATTGCCCGCCTGAAAGCGCTGCTGTCTGCAGGAAATCAGGTGATTTAAATTTGACTTCATCGTCCTCAGACATCACAGGCTGAATTTCAATTTATATATTATCAGTATTATATGGTATGCCAGGATTAGTTTGTAGAAATGAAAAATCACAAATGAGATCTCTTTAATATCTCTGTTTCTCTTAGACAGCAATGAGATGGAGATGGAGTCTCCAGCTTCTCATATTTCTCTTATAAGAATATGAATAGGGCCCTAGTATTATCACAATTCTTTTCTCGAGTTTCAATGATGGCACAAACTATGCTTAGATTTGTCAAGATTTCAGTACAAGACCATGATCAGCACTCACATGAAATGCTTTTTTTTTGTTTTATTTTACGTATATCACAAGTAGGATACAAATGTTTCGGCTCCAAAAAAATGTTTTTATCATTTATTGGTGAACAGTAGTTTTCCTTTATCTTCAGCGATTTGGGGAGTTCACTAATGACTAAATATTGGCAAATCATAACACAAAGATAATATGTCAAAATGACCCAAATGACATATTTACTGTGACAGACATACTGTGAAGTCTATGCATGATTTTTAAACTAACATTGCCCACAGCTTTTTATAGTTTGGAAATGTGCATAGATGTTTTATTCAGTATTAAAATGATACTTCATGACATAGTATGTCCTAATACAGGCGTATACACAGAAGTACCTAGTTTTGTACTTTGTTTTGTTTCTCATGACATAAATTCTTCATTCCTTCTCCTTTCAGATGGTGTCGTTTGAACAGCCTTCAGGGTCGAGTGTGGAGGAGAGGCTTCATCAGGATGAAGCCAGAGTAAGTGTCTCAATTTCTCTGCACATCCCCAGGGTACTTGAGCGGATCTTCTGATGATTAAAAGATGGGTAAAACCGAGCATTGATTTGCTCACATCTCATGGTTGTTTAAGTATAATGCATGCTGATTTAAGGGGATAATTAAAGCCTTTGTGTTAGAGGAGGTCAGCAGCAGCGCTGTTGTTTTTATTTTAATTTAATATTATGCTGCTCTTAGGTTTGGATGTAAATATGCATGACCTACCACTGGGATTTTAGAATGCTGTATTTATTTCAGAGCTCAAAATGCAGTTTTCTGTCCCATTTTTGTGATAAAAGATTTTAACTTATAGAAGTAATGTGAAGGATCTCAATTTTTTTCACAGGTTCAGGAGCTGACAGAACAGTGGGCTAATCGTTGGAAAGAAATCCACAATATTCTTGGGGTTGGTAATTCGCACACATTAATAACATGCCTTTTCATTTTCCTTTTAATCATGAATTTCAGGAAATGCTGATGAAATAAGTGGCAAGTGTAAAGCTTAACGGAATCGTTCACCCAAAACTAAAAAAATAATTATTTAACATTATTTAAACTGGTATGTGCCACTTTTTCTTAAGCTTATAAACTGTAAAATATACCATGTTCCTTCTGTCTATATAAGGAACAGGTTTTATTTGATATTACTCAGCTGTCAACGTTTCTTTCCCAAAATCCACTGTAGTCGGAAGAGCACAGCATCGATTCTACCTCTATAACTAACTTGTTCATCCACAGTGATCTGAGAAAGACTGCGGTGAATCCAGTCTGCTCTTCACTGATCAGCAGCATTCTTTGTGAACAGTGAAGTAGTCTGCTTGTGAGGTAGAAAAACTATATCACTTTAGCTCTCTGCATCACTGTGGCTAC
Organism: Puntigrus tetrazona; assembly: GCF_018831695.1. Classification (NCBI taxonomy): domain Eukaryota; kingdom Metazoa; phylum Chordata; class Actinopteri; order Cypriniformes; family Cyprinidae; genus Puntigrus; species Puntigrus tetrazona. The sequence goes on from NC_056702.1 coordinate 3,585,935, forward strand.
ATGTGCCGCTAAATATAGAGCAAGACCTGTCGGTGCCACAGATTTCTGTTTTCTGATAGCTTTTGTCCTTTTAACTGTGCAGTGAAAATGGGTCAGGTATTTTGTAAGTACTTGGTTTATTTGACAATTAAATAGTCTGTCAATAGTAAGAGATGTGGTGTAGCACATAGAGCCGTCTTGCTTCTACACGGATGCAGGTTCGAATCTGGAACTTGATGTGAATCAGTCTGATTAATGTGTGTTGTGTATTATTGAAAATGTACTGGCGTGACATTCAGCATTGGTTAATGTTGTTATTAACAGAACTGTTATTTTTGCGGCATTATTAAATAAGTTTAATAAGGTTTTGGGGTTATTGGAGTCAATATTTTCTGTAAATTGGGTTGTTCCTTCAAATACACTAAACTTTTTATTAGTAGACATTAACAAAGATTTTTTTGCGGTTCTGACCATTTTCTACATTTGTATGTAGGGTCTTTTACAAAATAAAATGTTTGTGTTATTTTAGTCAGTTTAGTCAAATTGTGTTTAATTCTGACTTAAATGAAGATCAGCCCACATTTTCATAAATAATCAATGCAGAAAGTCATATATATATAAGGAAGACTTAACTAAAGTAGATGCTGTAGTCTGTAAATATTGATAGCTACATAAGCAGCATTAGGAGCATTTTGCCATAATACACATTAACTTATAATTTGCTCCCTGGTCCGGTTTTCTTATATTATAGTGTTATATGATGATTTGTCGTTGTTAGGTGAAGGTTTGATGGTTTAATCCCCGTTAGAAGTCATTACAACTGTGCCCTTGAACAAAGCACTTAACCCCAGATTGCTCCAGTCAGATTGTCCCATAATAAATTCAAAGTGCTGTTCTATGTCAAAAGTTGTGGAGGTGCAACTGGCCCTGGTTGTGTGGCAATAAATAACAGTTAGATTCTTCCATAAATATCACATTTAACATCAGCTGGTAGTTTTCCCCCCGACAGGTGGCAGTGTTGCGCTTGATAAGCGCAGTTTTGCGATGTTTTTGCCTTAGGCTGGTTGTGTGTTTGATGGGGTGCTGTATAGCTGCCTGTGGTGTTGTAAATGGAGGTTTTCAGACTGTAGCTGGAGTCTGGGGGTCAATTTCAGGCCACAAGCTGGAACTGTCAGAATGCCACAGCATTAGCTCATTGGTATGAGAGTCTATTACCTCTGTCTTGCTCCTGTGCGTATGTGTGTGACAGCGGATAGGGGAAAAGGGAAAAGAGTCCATGATAGAGGAGGAAGGAGAGCAAGACTTGCTTTCTGCCTTTTTTTTCTCTCTCTCTCTCTTTCGCGTCCCATCACTTCTCTCCCTGTCTCATTTACACACATACACACCCAAATCTATGAAGCAGAGAGCAAAACAGAGATGGCAGATGGTCACGCATACTCTCTGAGCTTTTAGCTGCTCATCTGCTCCAGTCAAAGCAGCAAGACATGAGCCACAGAGGGCCAAATAGCCCAGACCTCTGTTTAGCTATTACTCACTTCCTGCCATGCCAGCATGCCAACTGCCTCTGTGACCATCCTGCTTTTAGCCAATCGAAATCAGTGTGCACATGTTAGGGTTGAAAGAAAGTTGAGGAAGTATCCAGGGACCAATTTGTCGTCAGCTTTTGTAAATTTCTGCTCTGTCCTCGCCAAGCCACCTAACAGCATGGGGACGAGCCGTTGATGCATCAGCTGAATTTAATTGCAGATAATCACTTCAAATAGCGCTTCTCCAGGGCTGTTTTCTCAAGTCCCTCCATAATGAGCATGTTCGCTTCTCAACTGCTTATTCTTCGCCACCTTTTTCAAGTGCTTTGGCGTCTTTTTTGATGGGAAAGTGTTGTGGTGAGAAAGAGAAGAACAAAGGCACAGATCTCAAAGCTCATTCTTTTTTTGGTCCTCCTCTGAGCTTGACTGAGAAACAGTAGATTTAAAAATTTTGCAAACCCCAAAACGCAGATGATGACTGTTTTTTTTATGGTTTGTTTTTCTGCCAATGGCAAGCGATTGCATATTAAGCATCTGTTGTATTGATTATAGTATTATATTGGAGGCAGACAATAAAAAACATGAAAATAAACAATTCAGTAGATTTAAGTATTAAAGTGTTACAATTCACATATAATTTTGGGATACGGGAAAATGCCTTTACAAGATGTTCTGTGTTCCAAAGTTTAATACTTAACAGTACTTATGTTTCTAGAGTATTGGACAGTGTTGTCATATTACATGACATTCTACTACTTTTTTATTTTGGTTCAATGTGTTTTTGAAAATTTGAGGTGAAAAGGTTGAACCAAAAGATGGCACTGTAGCACTTTGATGTTTTTTTGCTCCTTCACATGGACTTGAAGCAAAGAAATAAACAAAAGAAAGCGTACCCATGGTTTATATTTAATTTTTAAGCTATTTAGATTATCATGTCATCCAGCCACCATAAAAACTTCTTTAATGATGTTGAAGTCAACATGTGGCAGAGTGAAGGAAGGGGGTTTGTGCAGCAGATGATTAAAATGGCTTCTCTTGGTGAAGAAGTATTAACTCGAGATTATGTGTGCCGTGCTTTGTGGTTTCTTTTCCTCAATCACCCTAATGTCTGCAGTGGCCACCCAGTGTTTGTATATGCACGGCTGGAACGATGACCAAACGTGACGATTAAACTTAGAGATTCTTCAATGTAGCGTAATAAGACATTTCTGTGTAAGAAATGCGTTGTGTTGATTTGTGGGAATTTTCATACTGTTTGGTGAATATCATAGCCAGTATACGGTAATCTACCTTTAGAACCTTAAGCTTAAAATAAACACAAATATTTTGTTTTAGAGGCTAAAATCTTACTGAATATGTAAGCTTGAATATGGCAGTTCCACAAAAAAAAAACCCTGTTAAACCTGTGTGTTTTTCAGTCTTCGGCAAAACAGAAACGAAGATGAAGACTGATGTTAAAACAGCATTGGACCTTAATGACTTGGCAAAGACTGAAACGGACACAGATATGTTGGACAAAGTCATTATTTTTGTCTTCTTTGCGCACAAAAAATATTCACATAGCTTTATAAAATTAAGGTTGAATCACATGGACTATTTTTATGATGTCCTTACTACCTTTCTGGGCTTTGAACATGGTAGTTGGTTATTTCTTATGGATTTCAATAATAATATCTTAATTTGTGTTCTGAAGATGAATGCCGGACTTACGGGTTTGGAATAATGCCAGAATTTTCATTTATGGGTGAACTATTCCTTAAAGATTAATGTCTTCAGAAGCAAATATAATAAGTGTAGGTCCAGTTTTACTTCATATAACTAATTCTGTGCTAGATTTAGAAAGAGACTTTAATCTCCTAAAGCTCTCAGTCAATCAAACTGTTGGTCATGTTGATACTGACCCTGACCAGGGAGTGCTAAGCAGAAAGCAAAAGCTGGCGGCCTGTTTCTAGTGAGTGCAAGATTTCTGAGAAAATGCCAAAGCTTGATGAAGTGTTTCAGAGCATGTTGCCTTATACTACATAAACTCTGTAGAAAAGCGGGCTGAATCCAGAACTCCTTTGTGTAAGTGCTAAAAGGGCAAAAAGAGCAAATAACAGGTTAATTCAAGACGCCCAGAGCATTGAGGCTCATCATGAAACAATGCTACGGTCCTTAATTAAGAGATTTTGATTAGTCACATATGGCGGATTAATCTCAGAGCATTCAGTGCTCTAATTAATATGACCGTGTTGTAATTCTTTCCATCGCTGTTCGGTTGGGGTTCCAGTCGCTAGCTTGCTAACAGCACATGGCATGGTCTCAGTGGGTGTGTTAAACAAAATGCTAACAAACCAGCAAATAAAGGATGTGAGGCCACAAAATTGATACCTCTGATTTGTGTTTTACAAACTGGCTGAAGCTGTTCTTTTTGTTTCTGATGAGCACGACGGCATCTAGAACATATTTGGTAAATAAAAATAAAAATGTAATTTCAAAGATGTCTTTTTGATCAAACTTTTGGCCCTTGAACCATTAAGAGTTATTTGAGAATAAAAGGCCAACTGTTATACGATCCCTTACAGAGGCAGATGTGGGACTACGTTCAGAAAGGTCATCACTAAGAATAGTTTTACCTCAGCTTATATGTGGTGCCCTATGATTTCCGTGATGTGGAAAATGTGGATGAAATCGCAAAATCTAGTCATAAAAACGGAATTTACTGTATAATGTAGAATGTCACAGAATTTGGAAGAATAAATCAAGAGTAGGGCTATACACTCTGTGAATGTAAAACCACAAAAGGCTGCTGTTTAAATGTGTTCTCTGTCTTGGTGTGAACTGCAGAGCAGTTTTGTCTGCTACACATACACACATTATGCTCATGCTGTTTTTAGTGTCTGGCATCTCATTGTATGAGCCCCCTCTACATGAACTCCAGNNNNAGCTGTCATAGTGAAATGGGATTGGCGAAGAATAAATTTCAATTTATCGAAAAATTGAAATTCGTTCTCTTCCAGTGGGAGGTGCTGTTATGAGTGGTAGAGGTCGAGGTTTCCCTGGTAACGCTGTATACAAAGCAGTTCTCCTCTCACAAACGCTGCTTTATCAGCCGTTACATGCTAGAAGAAATGAAAACGATAGCCAAAATTTTCTGAAGACTGGTGGTTTCCTTTAGAAATACAGTGATTTTTGATATAGATAGATTTTTGATTTTTGATATAGATAGATAGAATAGATAGATATACAGTGTGTGTATATATATATATATA
>NC_056702.1:3590790-3592900 GCF_018831695.1 Puntigrus tetrazona
AATGTATTTATTTGTATTTACATATATATAATAAATATACACAGTATACATACACTTTTATATAAACAGACTTTTATTTTTGAATGCGATTCATAGTTTGACAGCGCAAATTTTTATTAATTTAAATAAAAAAGGATTTTGAATACTAATAAATTGTGTACAGCAATACCAGCCACATTTATAAAATTTGATTTATTTTGGCTGAAAAAAGCAGCAGAAGTGCTGGAGCTCCCTCTTGTGTTCAGGTTACTGAAGGAAAGCCTCGGCGGAAACTCCAAGACTGCCATGATCGCCACACTGAGCCCCGCAGCCAGTAACATGGAGGAGAGCCTGAGCACGTTACGCTACGCCCAGCAGGCCCGTATGATCATTAACATCGCCAAAGTCAACGAGGACACCAACGCCAAACTGATCCGAGGTCAGGAGCGCTCTCGCAGCTCTTCATTCTGTCACGCTCGTCAGAAAGAGTCTGTTCTATACGTTTTACTGTGAGGGGACTCACAGTAAAACGTAAGCGGAGTTACTTTTTGTATATGTTTTATTTTACTGCTCTTTCATTTTGTATATACTATTAAGAATGCATAAAGAGGTTTTCCGAATGCCTGTGTCCAGAGCTGAAAGCAGAGGTGGAGAAGCTCCGCGCGGCTCAGATGAGCTCCCAAGGCATCGAGCCCGAGAAAATGAGACTCTTTCAGCAAGAGATCGTCTCTCTCAAGACCAAACTCTCTCAACAGGAGCACGAAATGGCCGAGGCTCACAGGTGTGTGGATAGAAACTACCAAACTCATGAATTTTTATGCAGTTTTCATTTATGTAGTGCCTTTTTGAGCAGTGTTGATGGGCAGCTTTGGTTAATGTAGTCATCAGTGGGTAAGCAGGTGGGACACGGGGGCCGAGGACTGATTTTAAGTATCCAGAGAGACATTTGTTACCTGTTCTCAGTGAAAAAGTGCCCATGCAATGTTGCTCAAAAAAACCCACCGTGCATCATCAGCCTTAGAGCATTAAACAGAAAAATAGCGTTTATTAAGAGTGTGCCAAACACAGGACACAAGCAAGTACTCAATTTTTAGTTAGTCAGTTCATCATTAATTCAGTGAATTTAATTGACTGATTCTGGGATATTTACTGATATTACTTCAATATTTTTTTATTAGTCAATAATTAATATTATTAAATATATGCTAAATAATAAATATAAAATGTGGGGTAAGCGTCAACAAAAAACTTTTATTCCGCATGAAATTGATCAAAACTGACTGTAAATGCATTAATAATGTTGCAAAATATTTTTATTTCAAATAAATGCTCTTGAATGCTAGTCATCAGACAATCCTGAAAAAGTCTACCGCAGTATATTGCTGTTTTTCTGATCAAGTAAATGCAGACTATTATGATATCTCACAGACCTCAGTCTTTTAAACCGTAATGTAGCTTTTTAATGTTTTCCTTTTGTACAAACCTTTGTGTCAATATTAACAAAACTATGTTCTAAAATCATAGAAGTGTTTAGGATGAATCTTCCTCAAAGTGCAAACATTCCCGGCCCGTGGCCAGGTTTAGTTTGAGGTTACAGGGAAGGTGGTTTTGGAGTAGAAAAAGCTGAAAACACATTTCCTGGCCATCGCTGAAGTTTCTGTGCCTGCAGTAAATGAGATGTTCGAGGGATGAAACATGTTTGGCTGTTCTCCCGGCCCATGACCTCATACCCACATCAGTGGAAAGCTCTTCAGACGGAAAAATCATTTTAGTGTAATTCATATTCTGTGATGAATACATTTTATAAGGTGGTCGAATTCTCTTTCTGTTATGTATTGTTTTCAAAACTATTTTATTGTCAGATTTTGATTCATGTACGAACCGTATAATCAATTTTATTTAGTCCTGTCACATGATTAATCACCCATTCCAAGTGAAAGTTTTGTTTAATAAATAGTAAATGTTTGTGTACTGTGTATATTTATGTCTATATAAATACAACCACATGCATGTGTACATTTATTTATAAATGATCAAAAATAAATGTGCACTGTTTACATTTTGTGTGTTTATGTAAATGCACTGTGTGTGTGTATATTTATGCATGCATATATATATTTATGTATATATA
>NC_056702.1:3593000-3596743 GCF_018831695.1 Puntigrus tetrazona
TATATATATTACACAAAATACGCACACACACATATTAACAAAAACTTGTTTTTGAATGTGATATAGAACACTTGTCAAATACTTGCAGCTATTGTATTAAAAGCTTTACACAAATTATGCACATATCAAGGTTTTTGTGTCATTCAATATGTGCAGAACTTGGAAAGAAAGGCTGGAAGAGGCAGAGAGGAGGAAGCGGGAGGAAACCAAAGAGCTGCAGGTAATGATTGCCCCACGCTTACAAATACCGTTCAGACTTCAGTGTGTGATGGATCGATGGGCTTTTCAAATGGCTTTCATGGTCATTTCCTTCCTCTTTCTTCTTCACTTTGTCCGTCTGTTTATCCGCCGAACCTCGTTCAGCGCGCCGGCGTCACCTTTAAAGTGGATAATCGTCTGCCTAACCTTGTGAACCTGAATGAGGACCCGCAGCTGTCAGAGATGCTGCTGTACATGATTAAAGAGGGCGAGACCAAGGTCGGCAAGCTCAAGTCTGAGTCGGCCCACGACATCCAGCTGTCTGGAGCTCTCATCGCCGATCAGCACTGGTGAGACGCTCTCCTACCACTCTATCATTCACCTCTTAAAATGATTCGACTCGTACGTTTAAAAGAACGGTTCGGCCATAAACTGTCGTTATATACTCACCCTCATGTTGTTGTTTCCAATCTCTGCACGAGTTTCTTTCTTTTGTTGGACGCAAAAGATGATGTTGGTAGCCATGGTTACCCTGACCTGTTTGGTAACCAACCTTCTTCAAAATGTCCTCTTTTGTGTTCAACAGAAGAAAGAAAGTTTTCGTTTTGAAAAGGCGTAACTTTCAGAAGAAAGAAAGAACTGTCCCTGTACTAAAATGACTATATGTATATATGTGTGTGTGTGTGTGTGTGTATATATATATATATATTACACACACACAAAGAGTAAATTATAAGTATATCACATTGTAATCTACAGTATGAAAACAGAATATCAATTTGAAGCATTTCAGATCTTGAAGAAAGTTAAATATCTAATATCGATCAGTAAAGGATCCAATAAAGTAAAGGTTGTTTTAACTGCGTTTTCAGTGTCATCTCCAGTGTGAAAGGTACCGTCAGCATCAAACCGATGCCAAACGCCAAGACCTTTGTGAACGGACATCTTGTGTCTGAGTGCACCGTTCTCCATCACGTGAGTTCCTGCCTCGGCTCTGGTTGTGACTTCTCTACCTCCACGTCAATCATCAATCGGTTTACTCTTTTTATTCCAGGGAGACCGTGTGATTCTTGGAGGGGATCACTACTTTCGGTTCAACCACCCGGCTGAGGTTCAGAGCGGAAAGCGCTCGTCCTGCTGGAGCAGTGGAGATGGTCAGAAGGACTTTGAGTTCGCTAAAAACGAGCTTCTGTCGGCTCAGAGAGCACAGTGAGTACAAGCCTCTACAGCAACTCGTACCGAAATCGCGCACCATTAATCTAATGTTAACAAAGAAGGCCAAAACACGCTGAGCGGCCCATTCTTAACTTTTCTTCTCAGGCTCGAAGCGGAGATCGAGGCGGCTCGGTTGAAGGCCAAAGAGGAGATGATGCAGGGCATTCAGGTGGCAAAAGAGATGGCGCAGAAAGAGCTGAGCGAGCAGAAGAGTCAGTACGAGGAGAGGATCAAAGCTCTGGAGCGAGAGCTGGTAAGCTGTTAGCAGACAGCTCTGTGTGAAGAGTGCGCGACTACAGCTAATCAAATTCTTGCTCAGGAGGAGGAGAGCGAACGCAAGAGAGAGCAGGAGCTGGATAAAAAGAGGGTCGTCAGCCAGATAGAGCACCTGCGGACCGCAAAGAGCCTGCTGGAGCAGGAAGTCACCACTCATAAGAGACGTCTGCAGATGGAGGCCCAGGCTACTAGACAGGTACAGAAAGACCAAAAAAAGAGCTAAATCTAAAAATACAAATTGATGCTCTTCTTTCTTAAAGGGTTAGTTAAAACGCAAAAAAGAAAAAATTCAGTAGAGAACAGTAACTCGATTTTTAACTGAATCCGTGGTTCTTAGTGGTTCAAAAATGTCACACATAAATAAATAAATAAATAAATATGTATGTGTACATTACCTATTTAGATTATTATTTAGATATTTAGTTGATTTTAGAGTTAAGGTATTCTGAATATTTTGATATTTTTGTTTATTTGTTCAGTTAGTTATTTAAGATGGTTTAGTCTATTTACTTTATATTGTTACTTTATAGTTAGTGTTTTATTCATGTTTTTATGTATTACTTTAGTTATAATTATATTGTTTTAATTCTATTATGTAGCGCTGTCGATTTGATAAAAAAAAAAAAAACAAACAAAAAAATGATTGCACATTTTTCTAAAAATTAATCGCACCTTAAATTAAATTAAAGTTTTAAATCTTCAATCTTCAAATTAATGTACAAACAACATATTTTTAATATTTGTGTACTGGCATCTTTTTACAGCCAGTATCACTGCTGCTAAGTAATGCTGATTTTCCTCTAATATTTAACCATTGACTATAACCATTAAACATTACGTTATAATTAAGAATTTTGGCATTTATTAGACTTAAAAAAAACGTAAATCAATTTTTAAATAAACACATTATAATACATGATTTATTTAGCTAGGCTACTTGTGCCCCTTCAGCATTTTAAACTAAATACGGGTAAATACTTAGTTATTGATTCCCTCGTTTTTTTTCTTTTACTCTTGATGAACAAACATCACAGCAGCAAGCACAGCATTGGCACGGCAAGCACCGCTAGTTATGCGATTGAATGAATGAATTTCAGTGAGGTTAATCAATGTTTTTTGTTTCGCTAGTGTACGGAAGAGGTCTCTCAATAATTCTGGCCTATACAGCCCCTCGTACTGAAACGTCTCCGTTTGATGTGATTTTTAAAGACGTTCTGCGACTGAATAAACGCACTTCTTGTCAAGAAAAAAAACAGACAGAAATATCAGTTATAAGCTCCTCCCCTGCGTTAATGACGTTTTAATAATTTTTAACTGAAAACAATTATTATATATAGCTAATTTTGCAAGCACTACTTTAGTTCATTTTTACTTTGATTATTTTAGAGATTATGTAGAAGATGGCTGCTTAATCTTTTAATTCGTGAATTTTAATTAAAGCTATTTATTTTTTTCTATAGGCATTGGCTGATCACGATATCCGGCACGCTAAGATTGTAGAGGCTCTCGAAGCAGAGAAGAGGAAGATTGCTGAAGATCTTGCTCAGATTGAGAAAAAACGTGCTCTTAAAATGACCCAGACCCCCAAAACGGGTACACTTCAAATTGAAAAGACACTGGCTTTTCCACCGGCGATGTTCTCAACTGCGTGTTATTCACCGTACCTTTGTTCGATGTTTGCAGCCTGCCCGCAGTGGGATGCCTTGAAGCTGTCTTTGATGATCGAAGAAGCCAACAAAATCGGTGCCAAACTCCGAAAACACACAGTCTTCAGCAGGTACGGCTATTTAGTGGAGCAATGGATTTAATTAAACGAAGATGTTGATCCAGGAGCAACACTGCTACAGCTTATGATGGCATTAAAATAGCTCTGCCACGCAGAGCTAATATAAAAGTGAGATTTATTTCTCAGCTGTTTACCTTCACAGACATAATTAACCGACTTTTACAGATGTTTATTGTAAACTTGGGTGTGAATGAGAACGTCTCGGTTACGTATGTAACCCTCGTTCCCTGAAGAAGGGAACGGAGACGTCACGTCGGATGACCGACGA
>NC_056702.1:3596843-3599534 GCF_018831695.1 Puntigrus tetrazona
GATTGGTCTCTCGAAAGCGAGATCCCAATTCGTCGGTCATCCGACGTGACTCGGAGTGACCGACTGAAAGGGAACTTTCTGTCCATGTCCTAGATGTGTGCGCTCCGTAACGTATTAGAAGTTTAAGCTAATACGTTTTAAAACGCGATAAACCCGACAGTCGGTATCAAAACCGATGTCTTCAGCAGGTACGAGCTATTATTAATATGGAATTTTAGTCGACTATCAAATATTAAATCTTTATCCAGCTTTCACTAATGACGGGAACGTTTTTCGACGAGTGAGCAATTTAAAACGCCGGTTTATGAAACATCGAAGTGCTAGGACGGGATCGGACGTGTGTGAATGTGTGTTTTCATGACAGACACGAGGAGAGCGAGGGCGGAGACGCCCGGCTGCAGGTCCAAGTCCAGAACACCAAACTGGGAATCTCCACCTTCTGGAGTCTGGAGAAGTTCCAGAGCAACCTGGCCGCCATGAGGGAGCTTGAGCAGGTGATTAATGAAACCTATTCAATTAGTAGCTGGAAAAACTGCTGCTTGAGCTGCACAGTGGCAGAGTACACCGTTGTTGTTTTTGTCTATATATGTTTACAAGCTGATCAAAAGCGGACCATACCTTTTTAAAAACCTCTAATAGGCAGTTTTTGATTCATTTCTGCAGTGTATGTGGTAGGGATGTCACCGTATATAATAAATAAATCTCTTACCTCTCGCTAAAGACATTTTTTGACACCTTTCTGGTGTACAGAAGGTTTTTTTTGGTGTTGTTAAGTTGTTGCAAAAAACACACTCGTGCTATGCCATCAGAATCCAATTAAAAACCGTGATTAAAGAAATGAAGTGTGTATTGAACCATAGGCTAACCGTGTCTTTGCACCCTTATTACGTAACATTTCTTAATTATTAATTGTAGTTTTTTTGTCATTGCTTGTAGTTATTCTTAATTTATCACTAACTGTTTACTTGTCTTCGGCGAGCTCGTTTTTCTCTGGGCTTGTATTCGTTTTTAATTAACGCTGGAGTCTACGGTTTCAAAGATTTGGATTGGGTGAAATCGTAACGTATATCGTTATCGTGAAATTAAATGACGCATATCGTGATTGGGGTTGCAAAAAAATTCTGAAATATTTCTAGAATTTTGGAAACCATCCAGGATGCTTATAAATATCCCAGGATTTTTTAACGTTTCTAGAAATTGACCAAGAATTTTTCCACCCCTTTGCACCCCTAATCGTGATATAAGGTTTGTCATATCACCCACCTTTACTTGACTTTAGAACGATTATGTCTTTACTTCATTATATGTTGTTTTTTCTTGTTTTGCTATTATTTTATTTGCGCGTAGCTCTTTACGTGACATTAGAAACTTAGCCGCGTTTTGTTCAAATCGAGTGTGCCGCTGAGTATTTAACGCAGAGCTGAGTTTTTTTGAACGCGGTAATATATGAGGCCATTTGAAGCCTGTTTATATGCTTGTAATTACCCAGTAAGAGCAGGAAGCATGTAGTATTGGCACTTGCTCTTATTATCGGCTGTGGCTAAATCAAGTCTGATGTTTATTGGCTGTAGGGGGAGAGCGCCTCTAAAGATGACGACGTGTTTTACGACCCCAATGATGAGTGGGAACCAGACCTATCAGCCTCTTCCTCAACCTCGTCTTTCTCTCGCAGGAGGTATTTGAATTTATTAGGCTCTCTGTACCTCTGTATTGAAGAATCAAGGGACAGGAGTATGGTTTGTGCCCAACACCGGTTCTCGTCGTCCACCGTGATGAAATTTTTCCCTTTATAAACCAAGCCCTAACATTCCTCCAGCATTTTAAATCATTTTCTTTGCCTACAAGAGGATCTAACTACAGCCAGCTCGTAGATATTCCTTAGCTTTTCGCCTCTAAAATTCTCCTCTTGTCCTTAGGGTGAGCGGTAAGTGCAAGATGTACGCTTTGAGTTATCTGTGTGATATTTATGGTATGGTTCAAAGCAAGATATATAAGTTGTAATGCATCTGTATCTCTTTTTTCTGTGACTAAGGAGTAGAAGTTTGCTGAAGAGCAGGAGGATTTCTGGGCGCCTCTATGAGATCCGAGTGCATCCCATTCAAAGCCTACACTGCGCTCCCTCACAGTCCTCTGGTAAAGTAGCCTTTATATGCACGTTTATGTTTCTTCGACTCTTTTATTCAGATTATTAGTTTTGAAATACATAATACGCTCAAAGTACATTTCTGTCATAATTTAAACCTCTGTGGCTTTTTTTCAGTTTGCCGAAATCGTTTGAAAGCGTTTAATTGTTTTGAATAACGTCTATGTAGGCCGCTCGCTAGCTTTTGGGAACACATTTGTACACCAGTGTTGTTGTTGGGTTCTTTTTTTTTTACTAAAACCTAATAAAAATAGTTTTCAGTAACTTCAAAAATTGAAATACAGAAATGCACTATAAATTGATCAACTATAAAATTAATATAACAAAGTAAAATTAGTACTAAAGCTAAATGCAGTACTGGAATAAAAATAGATGAAAGGTGCAGAGAAATATAAAGAACAAAAGTTTTCAAAACTTGGAAAAAAACCCTGCAAATATAAAAATGCAAGCAAATGTAAAATATTATTAAATGCTTTAACGGTACATAAATGATTAGTGCATTCAAAATAAAAGTATTTGAGTTTTTGACTTTTGACATAATAAATAAA
>NC_056702.1:3599634-3599999 GCF_018831695.1 Puntigrus tetrazona
AAAATATATATATAAATAACAGGCTAGTTTTTTTTTCCAGCTTTCTTCTATAATAACAACTTTGATGTCTTTTTTAGGGCTGATGAACAAGCCCCCCTCTCTGCACTCCAGCACTTCTGACTCCGCCCTCCCAGCCATCTGCAAAGATCTGATTGGCTCTGCCGTGGCTCGTCTGCGCTCCAGCCATTCGACAGAGGAGAGCGAGAGCTTGGGTGACAAACTGACTCTAGACCTGCTGGCGGTCCATCGCGCCGTGAGGTCCATCGCAGACCTCTATGAGCACCTTGACGACGACAGCCAGGAGAACCGTAAGCATCAAGCGTCTTTAACAAACCTAAATCAACAAAGCCATTCGTCAGTGTCAA
>NC_056702.1:3600999-3604276 GCF_018831695.1 Puntigrus tetrazona
AGAATAGAAAGATATGCTATAATGGTGCCCTGTAAAAGTGAGACAGATGATTATTTCTCAAATATTTAAACTTTTTTTTTAAGTTAGCATTTTATATGCGTACCCTATAAAGACACTGAACTTACTTTAATGGTTCCAGAGCTCCTTTCTTCATATTTGCATTCACAGCGTAAGCAGTATGCTTCCACATCTTTGCCTTCAACGGGCATCGGCTCCACCACATGAAGGCAATTACTGTGCAAATGATTGAATTTGAGAAGTTATGGATCAGTGAACAGAGAGTCACGGGGTTACTTTATTGCAGAATTTACCGTAGACTCGTATTAAGACTTGTAATTCATTTACCAGTCCTTCAAGGAAACGTTTTGATTGTAGATCTGCCCAGCAATTTCCTTATAAGGTGGACAGATACATTTGCACCTGATGTCTTCTGAATTCTGTGAAGTGACCACACAAACGCAAGCGCATATAAACGATGCTTTGGTCAGTTTAGAATCCACCTGACATAGTTTCCGATTACAAAAATGTTGATTTGTTCATTTATTATCAGGTATGTTTGTTTCGCAAAACACTGAGCATGCTAACGGCTAGTTAGCAATGCCAACAACACAACAGGTCCGCAACCAACATTAGAAAAAAAAATATATCGTTCAGATATTAAAACACGGTGATAAATATCACGTTTTACCTTAGCTTCTGATGTTTGTGCGGATAATATCAGCAGGAAATACATTAGCGATGAAAACGTCAACAGATTGACAGCGGTTCTTGAGGTCAATCGATGCATCCTTTTCGCTTCCGCTTAAGACAACGTCGTCAAATATTGGAGAGGGGTGTACCAAAATAACGAATAGATATTACATTAGCAATGTATGCAGGGACAATAATTCTTCTGTTCCAAATAAACGTCAACAAAGCAAAGCGTGAAGGCTGGACCCCGTTTGACACATCAGCTGACCATCAGCAGCCGGTCCGCGCTTTACCACTTCCCTCCGGAAACAAGTGGGTGGGAACCATTCTTCCGTAAGACCGAACAGCGTTAGCTTATGCTAATTTTTTTTATATGTAGGCGAATATGTCTCATTTTATACTTTTTATTCGTAAAACAATGTATTTTTCAGATTTATGGAACGATAAAAAGAGATATCATCTTCATGTTTTTGTTCAGGATTTAAATGTAATATGTCGAAATAATAATATTACTAATCTATTTTAACCTTGGGCGAATAAGACATAATTCCTGTTTTATGGGTTTAACATAGAAAAAGTTAAATTTATACAAGAACCCAAGATTTTTTGTTGTAAATCACTGATCTAGGCTATTGCAACTGTGTTGCATCTGATATAACAAAGACATTCTGAGTGTATTTCTTTATTTACACGTTAGATGTACAACCATAAAAATATAAACATTTAATTTACTCTGCATGTCATTAATGAGTAATCAATCCTACATCAAGAGCCTCTTAAACCAAAAATCAGTTTAGGTGATGGACATGTAATAGCAGTGAATGCAGAGAAACCGATAAGTAATATATCAAATGACCATAAATGTCTAACCAGTACCTGAAAATATTGTGTACATCTACGATTTCTTACTGGAAACAAATGACGAATACATATATGTCATGTATGAAGAAGGCTACAATGCAAAAAAAGAATACAATATAGTAACATGAGAGCTGATGCTAATTTTTTTTTACATAATGTACAACACATTCAAACTCACAAAAATAGCTTTAACTGCTTTAACTTCCTCTTAGTAGTTCTCTGAAGTTTCAAAATAATCTGGTCAAACATATTTTCACAAAAAATGGCAGATGAAATGACCTGTAATATATAACAAGCAATCAAGTTGCTCTTCTTTTTTGCTGACTATAATTCAGGCTGTAATTAATGTGTTTTTGTAACACATTCACTTCTGGGCAATAAAGGAATGAAACAGGAAGAATCTTTTTCTTGAAAGGTGGCAGTTCATGTTATAATTGTTAGAAAGGCAGCATTAAAATCCAATCACTGGAAAAACAGTTCATTTTCTTCAGGAGAAAAACATTCCAATGACGTATTTAGGAAAGTTTCTTGTGAGCTCTCATCTCATCAGGTCCAAGAAGTCGCCTTGAATCCGCATCCGTATGATGGCGGCCAAGAACATTCAGGAATACATTTGTTCCAGGTCAGTCATATAAAATTTGTCTCGAGCGCCAAATATTTATTCCATACAAGATTATTTCACAAAATTCAGGGGCGTAGGAATCTCAAAACTTTGGAGCGGAGAAATCTGATGAATGATTTTGGAAACATTTCTCTAGACTCTTGTGCAGTATAGTTAAAGAAGTTTTGCGGATGGGCCAGGACATCAAACAGGGCCTTCATAAGCTTCTTGTCCTGTAAAGTTAATTAGAAAACAATGGACTTCAAGTCAATTACAAAACACCAGCACAATATATTTTCCCATCTTCCACAGGGTGGCACTATTGTCTGTTTTTTACTACTAGGATCTGCACCGGCAACCACATTTTTGTACTTGCCTCATTTTAATGACTTACAATGTTAACAATCAAGTTACAATGAGACAAATGAATGTACTATACCTTAAGGATTTCTTGATGATTCTCAGAGGCATATAACCGTCCGTCCCTAACAATGTCCTCAATGAGCTCCTGATAGTCCTCTAAAAGAGGCCCAATACATAGCACGTAAATACTCAGCATGCTTTGAACACAAATCATACAATACAAACATGTCAGCAATTCATTTCTCACCATCGTACGTTACATATGGCACTTGGAAGCCTTTTCCACTGTTTCCTTCATTGGAGCGGAACTGGATCCAGAGTTTCTTGGAGCGGGAGGTGAAGGCGATGGGTCGCTCATACGTCTGGCAAGTCTCATAAGTCGTCACTGAATTGGGCAGAGCTGTGGGAACAGTAAAGAAACTTCTAAAGAACTCTTCAGTGGCTTATTCGAGATGAAGGAGAGCCTTAATGAGCCCATCGATGCGGCTCCTCCCCCCATTTCCTCACATGTGTATTCACAATCACCCTGCTGAGCCAATGCATTCAACACCAGATCACAGCCTTGCAAACACTCACAACTCTTCCGCATGACCAAATAGTCCCCACACTCGTCCTCAATAGGAAGGTAGATCTCAGGTACCACAACGAGGATTCTGCGCTTGGGAGGAGGGGTGATGGTCCAGGTGCATTCGATGTTGGCCGGGTAGTTGCCAGGGTAGTTGGGAGATTCGATATAGCCGGTGAATTCTCCCAGCTCTCCTC
>NC_056702.1:3604502-3609928 GCF_018831695.1 Puntigrus tetrazona
AGTGTCTGTCTGACAGGAACAAATTAAACCACTTAGGCTAGACGGTACATTGTGTTTTCAATGAGAAAATGATAGGCTTAATTGAAAGCCCCCGTTCTGTCTTTTAAAAAAAAAGCTCAAATTAAACCTTTCTGTGAATTGCATTTACTTTTGCACTGCATAATGTTTGTGGATCCGTCAAAATCAGTAGTAGTGTTTCCAGGGCAGGCAATGCAGTAGTTTTGGCCAAACTCCATCTGATAGGTTCCAATGGGGCAACGGATACAGCGGTGGGTGCTGGTATTATAATAATGCCCAGGTGAGCACTGAACTGTAGGGACAACAAAATGAAGCATGAATGTGACATCTGCAAAAAAGAAATCGTACATTTTAAGATAATACCCTTACGTAAATCTGCTGAAAAAACTATTTTAACTGTTGTCCCAGCCTGACCTGTTAAAGAGTTGCAAACCTCTAAAATGTGGTTGGGAGACCTCCGTAGGATGTTTTATGCTGGTCTACATCAATGTTAATATACATTAAAGTACTGTTAAAAATGGATCAGTCAGAATTTCGTTTTTGAAAGAAACATGTTTTTTTGTTTTGTTTTTTTAGCAGCGATGCACTAAATTGATTAAAAATGACAGTAAAAACATTTATAATCTTACAAAAGATTTACATTTCAAATAAATGCTAAAAGAAATGTATCAAAGGTTCCACAGAAATATTAATTAAGCACACTTGTTTTCAACACTGATAATATATGAAATGTTTTGGAACGCCAAATCAGCATATTCTGAATGTTTTCTGAAAGATCATGGCACTGAGGACTGGGTAATGGCTGCTGAAGATTCAGATTTGCCATCGCATGAATAAATTACATTTGAAAAATAAATGAAAAAGAAAACTATTAAATTGAAAATAGTTACCAGCCCCAAACTGTTAAACTGCAGTATAATCTAACTTGTATTAGAGCCTTTTTCTTCTCACCTTTAGTCTCACAGTCTTGGAAGGACACAGAACCATCATATTTGGTTGTGAGGCTTCCTCCACATGGGAAACAGGAAGTTCGGCCGACCTCAGGCTGATAGGTGCCTTGTGGGCAGGACAGACAGGGCACAAAACCATCATGGGAGAACTGACCAGGACGGCACTGACCTAAAATCAGAAAAATGTTAAGACAATGCCAGACAAACCAAGTTGAATACTTTACTGCCTTCCAAAGAAAGCAAACTGCAGTGATGTAATGCAAGTTCATTATCTTATAAACTGCAGACCTCCTCTCATCTCTCTGGTGACCACACAAAATTGGCTACCGCTGAGATGGACCCTAACAGCCCCTCTAGTTATGTCTATCAGCAGAGAGCAGGAGATGGCATCTGCACANCCTCCAAACGCGAGACTGGTCTGGAATTCTTTGTCGGTGTGAATGAATCAGACAGTTGAGGATTTGCAGGGCTGCATGAAATGACCCCTCCCAACACACTCACAATCACAAAAACTCAACTCAAGCTCAACTAGCCATGAGCCAGAGAGATTATCATCAATACAGGTATGCTTCCTGTCGGCTACATAAACAAAAAAACAGGATGTGATTCATACTCTTTCTTTGCAACTTTAGATATGTGGGGGATGACATCTCTCGTGCGGTGTGGTGTCTTANTAAAAAAAAAAAAAAAAAAAAAAAAAAAAAACAGAAACTCTGTTAAGGAACAATTTTGGAAACCCTTTAGAATCGATAAATTCTTAACTTGCTGCTTAGTAATAGTTAGTAAGGTAGTTGTTAAGTTTAGGTATTGGGTAGGATTAGAGATGTAGGTTGATAAAAATGATCATTATTATTTAAAATTAAAATAAATAAAATCATTTTGTTTTAAGGTCTAATTCTCACCATTAACAAATTTTTAACTACACCATTTGCCTCGAAATCTGAATTAGCTGCTTATTAAAAGTTCATAAGGTAGTTGTTAAGTTTAGGTATTGGATAGAAATAAGAATATAAATTATGGTCATGCAAAATATGTGCTCTACTATACTAACAGTTAATATGTTAATAATCGACATGCTAATAAGCACTAGTTACTTAGTTTTCATACTATTAATATATTGACTGATTATTAATAATTAATCATTAGCAATTAATTGTGAGAATTTGTCCCTATACTGAAGTGTTACCACATTTTTTTATTTTGTATTATTATGTAATTATTATTTGGTTAATATACGAAGTAATATGTTACTATATATGTTACTTAATATGCTAATATATATTACATATTAATATAGTATATAAGCCTGTAATTGGCATAAATGTACATTTTTAAGATCATCTCTGGTTTTAGGGCAAGTCCACTGCCATCTTAGGTGTCATCTCTAACTGCTTTGTAATATTCAGGACAGAATCTATTTCTTGAAGAACAAGGTTAACTACTTAATGCTCAGGCATCAGCCCAACAACTTTACCCTTTACTTGGTCGAAACAATAAACAGATTTTAAAACTAAATGACAAACAAACATACAAGCTCTTGACAGACACCGACCCCAGCGGAAGTGTGTGATCGCGTAAAGACTACAGACTTGTTTGCTCACGAGCATGTCTCTGTGAAGTCTCACCTCCACACTCCGAGATGTTGCGTGCTCCAGGGGTTCTTGGGATTCCCCTGCCCTCGGGTCCCGGGCACACGTCACACGACACCTGCCCCTCTTCATCTTGGTACGTCCCAGGGGGGCAAAGAAAGCACCTCCCCTGCTCTCCATCGTAGTACGTGCCAACGCTGCATTTGACTAGTGCACAAAAAAGTCAGAAATTAGATGAAACGGAGGCTAGACTTGGAACACAAAAAAGAGGGGCCTCACATTAAGCTGCAAAAGGGGCACTGCAAATCGACCTGATGCAGCTATGCCAAAAATTCAAACAAATAAGAGAACTGAGGCTTTCCACAGCTGCCTGATCCCCCACATCAAACGGCCCTCACACGCATACACAATCCCTCACCTTACTGAACACGCTCAAAGGGAATATTACCTCGCCTAAACCTATGATGTCTGATTAAAGGGAGCGGAACAAAGTCTTTTTAATGTTCGCTTTATAAACCGCTCTGATTTATAGTGCCGCTTTCAAAAGTGTTTTGCACACACTGTGCCTTAAAATAAGCCACGCACCGGTACGGTTCAGTCCTTTAACCAAGTAAGTACGGCAATTTAGAAACGTTCCTTTCATCTCAGTGTCTCTGTGCAAACATCCAACTGACACTGTTCGGGAGAATTTAGACAAACCTCTTACTCCCGAGATTTTATGGTAATGATGGCTAATTCCACAAAGGCTTAAACAGCATGGCAATTATGTGTGCCTCAGCAAACTGCCCGATTTCTAAGGAGAAAATGTAATTCTCTCAAGAGCAGTTCATTTTTTCCTCTCTTTTGTTAATCCTGAATGACCATGAGGAGCCACCGTCACATTGTCCCGGGCCGCTTTTATTTGACAGAGCGACAGAGTAAGAGAGAGGAGAGGAAAGGAGTGAGAGATGGAGGGAGAGAGAGAGAGAGAGAGAGAAAGAGAGAGAGAGAAAAAAACCTTGAAGCCTTTCAAATGCAAAGTGACGATTCCATTGAATCCTCGAATTGATGGCCCCAAAGAGGTTTAAAGGACCTTTCACCTCTATTCAAGTCCCCCGGCTTTTGCCTATTTGATGACATAGGCAAACACTATGGTATCACAGTGGTAAGGAGCTGAACCCAATAAAAGGGGTCAGGATTGTGAATCCCCCATTCAGCGGAGTCCAATCGCTCCTTGCGCCTATCAGGCAGGGGCCCAAACAGCTGATGCTAATTGATTCCCATGGTGTCGTTGAAGTCAATTCTCTTGAGCCGCTCAGTGGCTGGGGTCACACAGAGTGGCCCTGCCTAAGGAGGAATTTGGCACTTAAACTGCTTGCTTGAATAAACAGCCCTCTAAAACACCCCCCTACAAAAACAAACAAGCAAACAATAACTTAGCACATTTATGGACAGGAGAGGAAAGCGGCAGCTGAGAGGGCAAACTTAGGCAAACCCCTCTTTCTGTGACCGTTTAGCTTTGCTGTTTATATAGAGTTCATCATTGTGTGTTTTTGTGATATCCATCTAATGGATTACACGTTCAATTCATCTCAAAATGTATGAGTGCTTTAAGTGAAAATGACAATTGTTTTTCTTCAGTGGACGCTAAAGGTATTCTGAACAATGTTTACACCTATACCGCTAAAAGTCAGTGGCATCTAAAAACAAAACAGGGAGACAGAGATATTGAACATTTCAAAATATCCTGCTAAAGAAGAAAGAAATCCATGCAGTTCTGGAATGAAAATCAGGGTGACTAAATGAAGTTTGTTTACTGGGTGAACTAGAATACATTTCACGATTCGGGGTTTTAAAAGCAAATCTGCGAAGAAGTGTTGAAGCACAGATTTTCCCCACTCACTCCAGGAGCTTGAACAAACCCCACTGGGATTTACAATGGAGTGGGCAAACTGAAAAGCCTAAACTGCACTTAGTGAGGCAAGCCAGTGGGGGAGGCCAGAACAGGGAGGAAAAAAAATATAGCTCTTTTTAGAGCTGGATTTAAGCTGGCACTTGGACACTACACTTCTGTGTACCTTAATTGTACGCCTGCTTTAGTGAAAAGAGCAAAACTTACAATCCTATATTCAGCATGGATTCAATTAATTACTTATGGGCAAGCGTTTACACTTGGCATCGCTTTCCAAACATGTTAAATGAGATGTAGACGTATGGCGTGGATGTGTAAATTTGGACCTGTGGGACTTGTGATTCGTAAAATAATGAGGAGGGAGCTGGTCAGCTGGTCAACTGGGCTTAATTTTTCCTCTATTATCATTCTCCAGCGGAGAGTAACCCAAAATGGATCAAACGACTCAAAACACCACACCAGTCAAAGAAGAGAGAAAACCACTGCATATAAACACAGACAGACGGTATTGTGACAGCAATACTGCCTTTTAATAGTCAGCAGGGTTTTTTTTATGTTTTGAAAGAGTCTCTTATGCTCACCAAGGCTGCATTTTATTTTTTAAAAGTAAGGTAAAACTGTTTTCTATTTTAATATTTTAAAATAAGATTTTTAGCAGGTAGTCTTCAGAATTTTTTTTATCAATATTAAAAACAGTGTTTCAAATTAATATAACATAGTGCTGTCAAACAATTCAATGCATCCAAAATTACATATACATGTATTTGTATATATACACATGCATTTATATACACAGAACACAAATATATGATTTGTATAATATATATATATGCTAAAATTGCATGTTGTCATTTTACAGCTTTCACCCATCGCTTGTCACCAATTACCTCGTATTTGTTCCAAATAATTTTATGCGAAACATCACAAACTTAACTGCGATGTCTGACCGTTAAGTCTCTCTACTATGAAAGTGCAATC
>NC_056702.1:3610028-3614109 GCF_018831695.1 Puntigrus tetrazona
CAAATAATTTTATGCGAAACATCACAAACTTAACTGCGATGTCTGACCGTTAAGTCTCTCTAGCTATGAAAGTGCAATCTCAGAGCAGTAACATTTTACTCTGAGACTGTTGTAAAGAAGTCTTTAAAGCAACTGACAGCCTTGAAAAAGCAGAGAGCCTTTGGTTGACTGCATTACTGCTGAAACTGAGCCCTTTAAAAGATAATGGACTTTTCCACCATAAAAGAGGACAAACAACCTCAGCAATGCTGTCACCTTAAAAAGCCATCTTTGAAAGAGCCGTATGTCAAAGACAATGAAGACAATGAGATAATGTTCAACACAATGAGGCCTCCAGACAAAGAGTTAGCTGTGCCTCACGTACAGTCCCTCGGAGATGTTTATTCTAGAGGCTAAAGGAAACTGATGCCAAGTTGAACATATGCTGTAGCAAGCTGATCTGAAGTACGCCTGTCACACAAAACATGTACTCGGCTTCAGTCTTGAGATTGGAACAGCTCTCAGCTACAAGAGCCAACAGCAGCCTTCTGTTTCCCAGTCTTGCCTCTTAAATAAAACTCCCGCCAACTTTCTCACACCATGCATATTATACTATATAACACCTAATATATGTCAGTCACCTGGCCTTCACTGATGCCGACTGCACTTCTACAATGTACAATATTTGAAAAGCCGTCGGATAGAAGCACTTCATTCAAACTAGACATAATCAGTGACCTGGAACGCAACCAACATGCGAAGCAAGTACTATAATACATATGTGGAACCCAACAAATAGTTTGTGTCTTCAAGCAACTGTAAGCGGCGTGTATTTGCGCTCACCACATTTCTTGTCGAGCAGGATCTGTCCGGTGCCGCAGTGGTCTGGTGGGTCCGCGGGACGGACGAGTTTCTTAGCCAGCTCGTACTCCGATCCGGCGAAGTGCAGGTGAAACTGCTCCCGGTTAATGGACTTCCGAAGAGTGCGTATAGTCTTTCTAAGCCGCTTCTCAGAGCGCCGCCGAACACATGCCAGGTCACAGCCCTCTGCTGAGAGAAACACTGGATACCATATCTCGTACATACATAGAGCGCACACAAACACCCACAAAGTGCACGCTGTCCGCTATTTAAATATAGAACCCACTTCCATCATAAACCAGGAGATACTTTCACCTGTTGGCTTGTTTTAGTATCAGCGACAGTAGCAGGAAGAGGGAGAGATGCGAGCAAGCAGTGAGAGGCCTAAGGTTTCTACTGAAACATACGCATGCAGTGCACGAAACCAACCTGTTACCTCCTCCAGGTTCACATCCAGCTCAAACTGGGCAGTGATGGAGGACCCTTCCTCCTCGCCGGCCTTCCGCCCGTGGCGACTACGGTGCTGTCTGCTTGAAGAGGCACAGTGCAGGCTAACAAAGCTGAACTGGACGTTCTCAGTGGCTCTTTTGTCTGAGTAAATAGATATCAGAGACTTAATGGATTTAGAGGGCCTGAAATAAAAAGGCAGGCTCAATTCTTGTTTTCTTTGGCTGTGAAATCAAATTTATTTTCATCATCCCTTTCGCTTTTCAGGATGGATAACAGTGCAGAAAGAATTAAACATGAGTGGAGACGGTAGAATATATTTTAAGTTGTGAGTGTGGGAATCTTTTCTGACCAAACTTGTGAAAATATGTAGTTTTATTATAGTATTAGTATTATTATTGATATATCTGTGTCTGGCTTGCTGCACTCACTCACTTACTTTTTATTTCCATGAAGTCTACTTGCATAGAGGGGAAATAAGAAGAAAGCTAATCATTTGTGTTTTGGTCGCACAATTTGACAAATGTAGTCATGTTTTATTAATGGTCTGACTTTAGACTTTGACTTAAAGCCTGTGCAAACAAATGGCTACTTCGGTAGTCAACTGTGTGTATTTTCAGTGAAAACCGTGTTGGTGTGAGGCCAGTACCTGACAGGGTGGTTTTGAAGCTCTGTGCAAGATTTTCCTGACTCCGCTTCAGATTGCACTTCCCCTGTCCAGATTTAAATGTAGCAATGGTTTTGATTCCAGAGCCTATAACAGGAAGGAACACTGTGAATTATGCACCCATCATATTCCTCATTTGGGATCAGCGTTGTTATTGTTAACTAAAACTTAAATACAAAAATAAAATCATTTGAAATAAAGCTGAAAAATGTCAATCACTCATCCTCATGACATTCCAAACCTGTAAGACGTTTGTTCATCTTCCAAAAAAATATATATTTTTGAATACGTATATGTTTATGAATATATTTTTTATGACATCTGAGAGCTTTCTGACCCTCCATAGACAGCAAGACAACAATTACTGCAATAATGCATTTATAGTATTCAGTAGTAAAGAGCGTACACTGCTTGGAACAGTTGAAACCCAGAACACATTCGCATAGATTTACCTTGACAATGTGAGCCGTTCCCTTTCCACTGTCCTCCCGCGTGGCACGGCAGGGGCATGCCACAGGTCACGGTGTATGAATCTTCAGCTCCTACAGATGAAGGTGAAGGTGTCAGAAAAGCTCAGAGCAAACTCCAGCACGCAGACAAAGGCAGATCCCTAAATGTCATAACACTCACCACTGCTGATATGAACCTGCGACTTGCAGGTCAGGTAGCAGAGCTCACCCCCTCCCTGCTTACTGCAGTTAAGAGTGGGCCTGGCAGGTGGCGGCACTAGTGCAGAGTCCTCTGCTTCTGAATGTGAAAATCACAATGCTTAAACGTAAAGCTATGGCACGCATGCTGAGAGGAAGGTGGATGGAAAGAGTTAGAAAGACAGATCGAAAGCTCAACGGTGCAGTATGTTCAAGATGAAAATATGAATGTTCAACACGACGTGAGATTTGAGCACCTGGTATCTGTTTGTCAGCAATAGCACAGACGGAGAGAGCCAGATAGAGAAACACAAAAGTATCTCCTGCTTTTAACTCCCAGGGATGAAGAACAGATTTCCATCTAGACCGACATTATCAGATATAGAAATCCAGCATTCAGAATCACTCAGGCTCATCTTACCGATACAGTCTTTCTTGTTCCAGTGCAGCTTGTGACCAGCATGACAGTGGCACTCAAAGCCTCCCATGGTGTTTTCACAGGTGTGTTCACATCCTCCATTGTTCAAACTACATTCGTTTATGTCTGAGAATGGAGGAGTCGACAAACGCAAAATAGCATTTCAGGAAAACAAGTCATTCAGTTGCAACTCATCTGTAATAATCTGTAAATCAATAATTTTTTTTTTTTAATCTTTAAATAGCTGTGTCTTTACCTCCACAATGGGCAAGCCCATAAAGCGTGTAGCCCTTGTTGCAAACACACTGGAAACTACCAGGTGAGTTTACACAAGTGTGGTCGCACGTCCTCTCGAAAAAGCACTCGTCAATATCTATAATCAAACAAAAATTAGCTTAAATTGAAAACTGCACAGCTTCTTCATCAAGCACGCTCTCATTTTCTGTTCAAAGGCTCCGTATTCAGTTTGAAAGAAATCAATCAAGGCCTTTTTTATTAATAACAGGGAAAGGTGCTTTCCTCAGAAGACTTGTATCAAGGAGAGGGAGTTGTCTGTGTGCTTTAACGAAATTTTCTTTTCTTTTTCTTTTTATATTCTTTTAGGGTTCAGAGTTATACTCTTAGTCTATGTTAAGGATCTTCAAAGGAATCTTGCAAGTTGATACTGGCACCCTTCATGAGACTCCCACTCTGTCTTATCTGTAAGCTTAGTTACAAACACAGATACTAACACCAACCCCCACGCTGCTTCTCTATATTGTGTTGGACCTAAAGCAGAAGAAGAGCATCCTACCCTGGCACGAACGCTCGTCCGTCAGCAGTTTGAAGCCTTTACGACAGTTACATTCGAAACTGCCAATGGTGTTCCTGCAGTAGTGGTCACAGCCACCGTTATGGAGCTCACACTCATCAATGTCTGAGAGACAGAGAAGGACCAAATCACACTGTAGAACATAGATGGGCTGATCAGCTATAGGGTGAATCTCACAAAACCTGTCAAGATCTCACAAAACCCCCCAAAAATCAGATATTGCTTAAATAATATAATATAATATAACAATA
>NC_056702.1:3614209-3616873 GCF_018831695.1 Puntigrus tetrazona
CTACTTATTTTTTAAATATTTGGATAAATTAGATTTTTGTTTCCAGATAACTCCATCAAAACAATATATAAATACAAAATAACAAAACAAAACTAAATTGCCCACAGTGATGTGGGAAGCCTTGTATAAAATTGGCCAATCCTTACTGAACTCTGTTATGGGTCCTACCTCAACTAATTCAGCTTTAAGTCAGAGCATCAACTCATATGTTCATAGGCTGATACAGACAAAAAGTTGCTATCTAACTGAACAAAGACGTCAAGAGTGTCAGATCTTACGTTCACTCAGATCTAAGTCCAATGTAACATACTTTAGGTGAATCTCAGCCCTGTTTTTGCACCCTTGTTCTTATTTACTAAAGAGCTTGATTACATGCTATTTTTACAGAGTTCACTAACAGGCAGTAATAAGCGGTCACTGGCACAGCACACCTGTGATAATTGACCCAAAAGTATGTTTGTGGGTGCATGAGTGTGAGTGTGTGTTTGTGTGCGTGTCTGTGTGTGTGTGTGTGTGATAAATGGTGTGTCAGTGAGTAGATCTAAGGCCTTGTGCTGGATTTATGAAGGCAGACCCTCAGGCGGGCCTAATTATTAGGGCGGGTCACAGCCGAACCAGACCAACATCCATCTTACAGTACAAACACAGAGATACACAAAACACCCCTCTGATGCCATCACATTCAAACCCACAAAAAAGTACACGTTGTGTCACACAATAAAAAAGAGCTCATAAAATTGAACTTTAATGATGTTAATTTCTATTAACTTCAAAGTCACCCTTATGTTGGTGTGCTCCAAAAAGCTGACAAAATTATCCATATTTTAGGTTTAAACAAGCCTAAAAAGGTACGCTGGTCTCCCAGAATGGTCTGTCGAACATTTTTTACATACTACAAAATAAAACAGTTTTGTTTTTTAAAGAACCCATAAAATGTATGTTTTGTGGAATTAAGCCTTAAAGGGATAGCTTAACCAAAAATTTTAATTACTTTAAGATTTACTCACTGTTACGCTATTCTAGGTGCATATGATTTTCCTCTTTCAGACAAATACAATCTAAGTTAAAAATGTCAAATAAAGTGCACATATCCATAAAAAGTACTCCGTATGGGTCAATAAAGTCCTTCTGAAGCAAAGTAATGTGTGTTTTTTTTTTTAAATATCCACATTTTTAAACTTTATAAACCATAGGTTTTCCTTTGCTGTAAACAAAACTAACAGTCATTCACTGCTATTAAAAAACTTGGAAGAGCCAGGACATATTTTTATTATATATTTGTCTGAAAGAAAAGGATGGCCTGAGGGTAAGTAAATCATGGGGTACCTTTAGTTTTGGATGGACAATAGCTTTAAAAGCCTAAAGTGTTGACAAAATTAACCCTTTCAAGTCAATAAAACAGTTTAAACCTAAACCCTTAATGATTGGCTGGTTTTAAAAGGGTTTCAGCCACTTAACAGCCATCCTAAACCATCTTAAAAACATGCAAACCAGCTTAGACTGAATTTTCTAGGCGTTCCTTGCACTCAAAATTAAACACTTGCTTACAATAGCAAATCATTGAACGCACAAATGAAAGGTCTTTAAAGGCCTTCTAACCTCAGGATGGCGCTATGATTGTGTGTTTATATGTGTGTGTGGTTTTGTATGACAGCCTCGCTAATCAAACAGCGGTTGGTTTGCAGAGGCGTCTCACCGTATGGCGCAGACAGGGCTGTTTTCCGCACATACGTGCTACATTCTCTTCCTTCTTGAAGAAACGGTCACATGACCTCGCCTCGTCACTACAGCAACCACTCAGGAAAATGAAAAGGAAAAAGCAGCCAATTTGAGACACATTCTCCTGAACTGACCCTCAGGTAAAGAGATGCTTGTTCGCCATCACCAATTTAGGTAGAACAGGAAGAGAATAATTGTGAAGTGTGCCGGTCTCTTGGACCGTAGTATGGTCAGTGAGTTCTTGAGTGTGTTTGTTTAGAGAGAACCCACCATCATCCCATGCCAAAATCACGCCGCGGTAGTTTTACTTTGAAACCCCTGGTCATTGACGTCAAAGCTGGAATTTCGGAAGAAGAAATGCTTCGCAGCCAAAGCAACAACAACACGGCCATCACCGACCCATTCAACACGACAGGACAAACAGACGTAAAGCCAGTTGGTCTTGGCTTGGGATCACACACCCTCACACATCCGCCAATACCTGACCATTTCGAGCAAAAGAATTCATCTAATAACGTGTCTCCAATTTAATCCGAGCCTCGCAGTCTAAATACAGGAAATCTCAAATTGTTCCCTGACATTCAGAAGCACACGCAGGGAGGAAATCAGGACATGCTCCTTGCAACTTTAATCACAACAACACGCATCTATACTGACCTTTGCAGGTCTTGCCGTCTGGTTGAAGGGTGAAGCCCACCGGACAACTGCAGCGCACCCCGGTGGCCGTGTCCTTGCAGGTGCGATCGCAACCGCCGTTGTTCACCGCACAGGTCTCTGGGTAAACAAACACACAGGATGGGACAGGCAGAGGAAGTAATGGAGCATAAACACAATTAGAAATCACTTTTCAACAGTTGTTGACAGCATTAGACACGGTTAACTAAGAACTAAGTGAGGATGTGCAGCTGTTTTGAGAGCTAGGCTTGACCGCAACTATTTTTTTTT
>NC_056702.1:3616885-3617169 GCF_018831695.1 Puntigrus tetrazona
CACAAGGTTCGTGACAGATATAAAACACATACTGCATGAAATCAGGACCGTCCATCAGTCCTCTTAAAGCCAAAGATAAAGGCATCCTTGGCAACTTGGTCAATCAAAATGTGAAATAAAAAAAACAAACAAAAATGGAAAGAATTGTGCTTTTTCCTGAGGTTAAAGTTAACAGAGGGGAAAACAGACAGCGGACAGCGTTTGGGTTGAGGGAGGAAAGCAGACAGTTAGTCTGTGACTGTGGAGAGAAAGTCAAAATAAGCAGTTAAACTAAGAAAAAAAAA
>NC_056702.1:3617179-3618774 GCF_018831695.1 Puntigrus tetrazona
CTTAATATGTAGAGGAGGTTCCTTAGTTGTAATAACTTGTCTCCTATTGTGATATCATCACACAATCACGTTCATGTGAAACATTATAATTTTGTGCAAAAAAACTGACATATATTTGCGTGACATTTGTCAGTATAGCTCCACTCACTGTAAAATCGCATTGGTCAAAACTCACTCCACATTACATATCAGATGTCTTCTGATTGGACCAAATTTTATGCCCATAATCACACCTGGTTAGCACACAAGGTTAACAACAAAGAAGTCTGATTTTCCAGGTTAGGAGATTTATTGTCAGGTCGGGAGCCAACATGTCCATTTGGGACCTTTGCTTTAAGCAATCATGTTTGCTTTTTGTTGACCACACAATCCAAGTCAAAAACCCACAGGAAATTTGGCTGAGGACACAAAAGTCAAGGCATAGAAGATCTCCATCCAAAACAGGACATTTTTTTCTGTGGGATGGGGGAGTGGATGAAGCAGCTTTCTGTTAATGATTTATTAAGCATGTCAAAAGACCCTGTTATTACAGTCTAATGCTATGGGCAATTCAACTGCTGCAAGAACAGCTGGACCGTCTTTTGCCCAGGGACATGTAGATGGGACACGCAAACAACATTTGATTAAGTTAGCTGTGAATGTCTGCACCAAAATTCTCAAAAAGGGGTGTGGTCTTTCGATTGATGGATTTGTATGTTTATATAAATATATCTCTATCCACGATGAAAGATGAAGATTCTTGTCCGCCGCTTCTGTTGGCGAATGGCCAGATAAAACTAGAAGTCCACAGACGACTGGAGAGAATTTGACTGAACGTGCCACTGCTGAAAAGCAGCCCTTCTTTTGGAGGTGGAGGAAACCACACAGGCCTTCCTCACATCGACGGCTTCATTGCCTACAACAACTTTCAGATTAGGTGGTAAATCCGGGCTGTGCACCATCTTGAACAGTCGGTACAGAGAGACAGCTGGCCAGAGGTGTGTGACGTTTATTTGGATCACGCTCCAGAGGTCAACGCATCAGAATCAGCCCCTTTCCACATGTGCCCAACACATGGCAGTTTATTTAAATCAAATTCCTTCAATTCCCCCCTGCTGCTAAGTGACCACCTTTTAAAAACACCTCTTTGTGTTCGTTGCCTCGCTTTCTGCTCTTCTTCTCCTCCTCTCCAGTCTCTGGGTTTCCCATCATACCTGGGTACAATAGCAGCTTTCTTTCTGACACCGACTTTCCAGTTTAATTTGTCAGGATCGGTCACATCCTGGTGCTGTTGGCCCCAGCTGTGACAGGAGGGCAGGATGAAGCGGGAACGCCGAGTGTCAAATCTAGCGTTCTCCTGTGGCTCCTCTGTGATAGAACGCACACACACTTGCACAAGCACTCACATGCAAAGCCAAGCTATTGGTGTGAATCTGTCATAATGGGCCCATTTGTGCATCATGAAAGTTGGAATATGATCATAGACGGGTGAAATAATGAGGTCATTGAGTTAGACGGTGATGACATCACATGTGACTTGTTGACAAGTTCTCAAAACTGTTCACAACCTCTTCAATCTTGAGTATTTATTAATTTTTTTTTAGAAAAATATAATT